>NC_088364.1:19371337-19403837 GCF_034508935.2 Berghia stephanieae
TAGACCGATTGTATTGCCGCTTTGACCAGACCGATAACTCAGAAAATATTTCTAGATTAAAATCAAATGTTGAGGTGTCTGAAGGATGAATGCGAAATAAGTGAGGATGAAACGAGGCATGTGTTCAGTCAGTCGCGTGAAAGGAAAGCAGCAGGACCAGATGGGATGAAACCAAAAACTTTGAAAATCTGTTCAAGCGAGCTGTCTTTTATCTTTATCTAAATATTCAACCCCTCTTTATTTTACACCAATTATTTCTTCCATATGGAAAACGTCTTCTGTAATTCCTATCCCTAAAAAGTCACGCATTTCATCAATGAATTACCCGAGACCTGTGGCGCTCACTTGCATAATTATAGAATGTTTTGAAAAATGGATTTTGTATCACATTAATATAATATACTTTAACTCACACATTGATCCTTTTCAATTTGCTTACCAACCGAATAGGAGCGTTGATGATGCGTTGTTTGTATTCACAAACAATGTGTATATGCACTTGGATCGACGAGCAAAAAGTTACTGTAGGGTCAGGTTTGATCGCAAAATTGTTAGATCTAAAAATGAATAAACTCATTGTTGCGTGGATCTTATAAATTTTAACAGACCGTACCCAATTCGTGAAAGTAGGACGAAACAATTCATGCATCATGCAATTAATTGATGCTCCCCACGGTTGTGTACTGCCACCAGTACTTTTTACGGTGTACACGAACGACCATCCCGAAAATGTCCCAATTTTAAAATTTGCAGATGTCAGTTCTCTACATGGTCTTATAGTAGATCACAGCTTATTTTGAACAAAGTTAATCGTTTGTCTCTTGGTGTGATGGAAAATGTTTAGACTTAAATGTGGGTAATACAAAAGAATTAGTTATGGACTTCAGAAAATCAAAACCCATCCATCATCCTTAAACACCAAAGATCAAGTAGTAGAGCGAGTTCCAGAATACAAATATTAAGGAGTAGTCGTAGATTATAATCTGAAATGGACACAAAATACAAAACAAGTTTAATCTAAAATTAATAAACGTTTGCACTTTCTCTCTAAACTTGCTAGTGTTTTACAGATCAGTCATTGAGTGTGGACTTTTTGTGTATCAGTCTGAGGGTTGGGCTAACATTAGGGTGGCTGAGAAAACGCTCTTAAATCTAACTATTAAAAGAGCATCAAAATATACTAATAAAATAGACGATTTTGACATTTTATTTGAAAGGTGCTGTCTCCGAACATTTAACAAAATTAAACATTGTAAGAAACATCCCCTCAATAAACACATCACAGCATCTATTAGAAGTGAAAAGGTTCTCGGCATCAAAACCAACAGCGAAATACATAAACGTTCTTTTCTCCCTTTCGAGAAGCATCAGATTATTCAATATGCAAGAATTATGAACCTCTAAAATTATTGTACTATTTATTTCAATGTTGTTGTTACTAGCTGTAGATAGGGTTTACATTCTTATAGAAAAAATTAGCATAATTATTTGATATGTACTCACTAACCGATCTATATCTACTGCATTTTTATTATCCAAATATCTGCAGTGAAATATTTGAGTTTTTGATATTAATATACTCTTAAATAATTATCAAATTTATTTTCAATCTGTAAACCTACATATTATCTATCTCTATATATCTATATGATATTCACTATATTGCCTGTAATAGATATATTCTTATTTAATTTATATTGAGGTATTTATAGGTTACTTAATGCTGATTTCTGTGTATTTTTAATGTCAATGATTTAATCCATCTCTTTTCTTTGCCAAGACTGTTATATAATTTCCGAAAAGGATGAAGGAAGTTTATTATTATTATTATTATTATTATTATTATTATTATTATTATTATTATTATTATTATTATTATTATTATTATTATTATTATTATTATTATTATTATTATTATTATTATTATTATTATTATTATTATTATTATTATTATTATTATTATTTATTTATTTATTTATTTATTTATTTATTTATTATTATATATTATTATTATTATTATTATTATCATCATCATCATCATCATCATCATCATTATTATTATTATTATTATTATTATTATTATTATTATTATTATTATTATTATTATTATTATTATTATTATTATTATTATTATTATTATTATTGACTATGAAAAAGTGTTTCTGTCAATTTAAAAAATGTGCCAGATTTAAAAAGTCAAGCAACTGCATTCAATGTTGAGTAGAAAGCTGATCGATCCCTGTAGAATGCTGTAATGTGGTATTTAAGTTGGAGATTAAACTTTAAACTTTTAGAAACTTAAGCAATAATTTTCACACTACACGAGCGTTTTACATAGGTTGTCAGCTTCTGCATTCACAGATTAGCCCTATTAATTAGAATTATATTATAGATGTCCGCAGATTCTACGATTTTTCTGTTGCCTATTACATGGAATTATTTAACAGCAGTGAATAGCTCGAATAGCTGTCTAAGGATATAACCTTCACAATAAGTAATGAATAAACAAGTTCAAGTCGCACTTATAATTGACAATAAAAGTAAGTCCGATTTATTCTGTTTCAAGTAGTTTTAAATAGTCCGTGTTTACATTTTATAATGTTTTATATTTTTAATATTAATGATTCATCATTGGGCGCAAAGGATAAAACAAACAAAAGCACAATATTTTTTTATTGTGATTCTTATCTTTGTAGCAGCTGAGGCCCTTAGCCGAACTGGTCGTCTCTCTCTGCTTCAGGTTGTAAGGGCACCGTTTGATGAACAGGTGTGAGGTTGGTCAGCTTTTCCTATGGCCAAACCAGGAAGGGATAGAAATCTGGCTTGATACAAATACAACACACAAACAGGCCGTCAGATTTCTCCGTGTCAGTCTCTTTGGACTGGAGCGCCCTCAAACAGGGATATAATATATATAATAATAAATATTATGATATTTATATCTATAATTATTATGCTACCGCCCAGATAGAATGAAATAAAGGCTTCAATGAGTACTGGTCTGCGCTAGATAAATAAACTAGCGAAACCATGGTATTGAAATTATGTTCACAACACAACACAGTCATAATGATATCATCAGTGGCGGTTCTAGCCTATTTATAGTGGTCGGGCAAAGATGAGTCGGTCATATATATATATATATATATATATATATATATATATATATATATATATATATATATATATATATATATATATATATATATATAAATATATATATATATATTTTTTTTTTTTTTGTTTTTTTTTGTTTTTTGTTTTGTCTTGTTTGTTTGTTTGTTTGTTTTGTTCGCCTTAAAAAAAAATTTATTTCAACCACAAATAATCACATTCACAATGCAATGACAATACCAGTAGATTTTAATTATTCCAAACGTAATCAAAAATGAATCACGAAAGAGAATACAACAAAAAATTAAAGCGAAGAGACATAATGCGACAACCCTTCACAATACAAGTCCATCTCGTTCACTCGAAAAATTAAAGAGATGCTTTAATCCCTCAACTGCGAGATTAATATTTCTGTTACATTACTGGTTTTCAGTAGTACGTAGTAACTGTAAAGTTTTTATCGAGAAGCAACAACAGCGATATGACTCGAGTTTCATTCAGAGCTCAAATTGCATAATTTTACTGCTCTCTTGGTGGTTAGAATGATTGTGCCGGTGGTGGTAGTGGTTGGAATAGTGGTAGCGGTGGTGGTGGTGGTGGAGGAGGAGGAGGAGGAGGAAGAGGAGACGGTGAGGGAGGATGTAATTATGGTAGTGGTTTTGATGGTGCTGTTGGTTAGAATGATAGTTGTGGAGACGATGACGGAAATTATATGATGATGTTGATATTGTTTTTATTTCTATTGTAGTACTTGATGTTAATGTTGTTGTTGTTGTTGTTGTTAATGATGATGATGATTATGATGACAACGACGATGTCGTCGACAATGATGATTACAATACGATATTACAAAGTTTATTCAATCTTAGGCTTTCGCCAATAAATCATAAAATTTGATGACAACATACATGAAAGTGGAAAAAAAATGATAAATGGAACCAAACAATAAACTGATACCATTAATAACCACACAAAAAAAAAAAAAAAAAAAAAAAAAAAATCGTAATACCACCAATACGTACAATAATAATAATAATATATAATAATAATAATAATAATAATAATAATAATAATAATAATAATAATAATAATAACAAATGATAATAATAACAATAATAATACGAGTATTACCATCATCATTACTACCACCACCAACATAATTACGTTTCCAATCAGTTTTTCTCGTTTTTTTAAATTTGATACCTATAATAGACGAAAATTCCGGTGATTTTGTTAAAGGGTAGTTAAAATATCTACGATTTTATTAACCCTGAAAACTACGATTTTTATTTTCCTATTTCAAGTAGGCAGGTCTGCTATTAAGTATCAGTTCCATAGTCAAAAAAAAAAAGACAAACAAAAACAAAGTTTATTTAATCTTAGGCTTTCGCCAATAATTCATACAATACAATTAAGACAAAATATTGCTACTAATCTCTCCTCATGCATTCGTTAGACGATAACATTAACGACCGTGTTATCTTTACTCCTTACCCAACCAACCCCTAGCTTCCCGCCTCTTCATCACGAACTATCTTATGTATGTATTAGCTTTAGGACGGGCAAGTACGGAATCTGCCCACCCTTCCTTTAAACGTATCTATTTCCTCTTAGAATTCAACTATCTCTTTTCTCAGAAGAGTATTTCTCGTATACTAATTCAATTGTTGAGAAAACCAAAATGGTGGTTGTATTTTATATATTTATTTAGTCGTGACCTTTGAATAAAAGTGTTTTGTTTTATTAGAGGAAATGCAATAGAAAATTACATTGTTTTGCAAAAATATTTAGTATGGCAATAAAAATACAGCGGTAATTACTTGAAGAATTTGAAGAAAAAAAAAAGAACAAATTAATTTGTTAAAAAAAAACAAAACAAAAAAAAAATCAAATAAGAAAACAATTTAAATAAATGAGTTTTGAGAAGCACTAAAGAAAACGAGAAAAAAATAAATTTAAATGGTTAAACAAATATATAAAAACAACACAAGTTAATACTAAATTGATATATTAGTAAATTAATAAATTAAATTCAATACTGGAATCTTCCCAATGTCATTACATCAATGGTACCAGCACAAGTAAGGCAATAAATTAGAAAAAGTACGTTTGCCAAAATCTGCATTTAGTTTATAAGGTGGGCTCATTTGAATTAGCCCGACCTAGTACTAGAGAGGCCAGACAGCAAACTCGGAGTTCAGCGTCAGGCGACGTGACGATGGGATGACGATGTGGGCGGAGTGGAGTGGTTGGGGAGAGGGGGGGGGGGGGGGTTGATAAAAAAAAGAACAGGAGCGTATCCTGGTTTATGTATTACGGGGTGCATGGTGATTCTCAATCTATCAAAAATACACACAAATTGATTTCAGTACGAAGTATCAAGTTTAAGTAGTAACTTTTGAAATTATCTAATTTAAATTAGATTATTTCGGACCTGGTAATACAGCATATAACTTGAAAAAACAGGCTGGTATTTGCCCACCCTGCCCATTATTACCAGCCGTCCCTGGATATCATGCATATCAACCTTATAGTAACAGGAATGTATAAGCATGCAGAAAAAGCTGTTGATACAGACTGTAGATTAGAAAGAAATTTAAGAAAGTTTACTCAATGTAATCCACTCACCCCTTATCAATGAATAACATCACACCACTGAATCAGGATAAAACACGCCTGTTCTTGACGACATTTTTGTTGGAGAGAATGTCTTGTAAGTGGCAGGTTTTTATAAGGTTATGACTCTTTGTTTTGACGATAGGCTTGTGGGCACTTCATTTTCGTTGTCCGATATTGGCGGAGTTTGAGCGAGTTATCGTAGAGGTGTGAAGTTTGCGTCTTCATCACGGGGCTTAAATTGCGTGTCAGCTGGAAAATGCCATATCGTTAATACGCTTCAACAGTAACTGGCTCTAAACTATTGGAACAATGGCGGACGCCCTTATGAAATATTTCTCCGACGAGCATAAAAGCGTATCCAGAGGAGAAAAACATAAATCTGATCATGTTGTCTGTTGTCCTTCATAAATTCTGTCATTCCAGAAACTCTTCGGTCGCCCAAGTTAAAAAAAGGATTTGGTTTGTCCGTCTGCGTTTCTGTAACGGTTTGGGTTTAACGGAAAGGGGTGTTAACCCTTTACCAACCCCCCAACCTGGAGACAATAATAATGCAGAATTCTTTAAAACGTTTCTTTTTAAGATGTAACACTGTATGATTATATTTCTTTGTTTCAAAACTGCATGTTTGAGTGGTTGTATGTTTGAATGAAAGTTGTCACGTTACTGTTAAGCGCTTTGAACTTGTTGAGATACGGAGTAAGGCGCTATATAAAAGCCATATATTATTATTATTATTATTATTATTATTATTATTATTATTATTATTATTATTATTATTTTTATTATTATTATTATTATATCATTAGTATTATTATTATTATTATTATTATATTATTATTATATTATTATTATATTATATTATTATTATTATTATTATTATTATTATTATTATTATTATTTTTATCATTATTATTATTATTATTATTGAATGGCCTGATTCACATAAGTTGAAGAAAAAGTAATTTAATATTTCATGACAAAAATAAGATTGTAATCACACACATTTCTGCGGCTACGTGGTCTTGTACTATGACACTCACCTTCGGATCGGAAGGTCCAGGGTTCGAATCCTGCTGTGATCATAGTTGAGTCTTGGAAAAGGTTCTTTACTCACATTCTTTCACCGTACTCGGGTGTAAAATAAGTAAAACCAAAAACTAGAGGTGCCTAAATGAGCCAATAAGATGCAGAGAACAATAAAGTGAGTCAGTGTGACTCAGATATAAGGGAATAACAACACAAAACAAACAATGTTTCGGGCTTTGGCTTCGTCCGGAGACAAACAACAAGACACAAAAATGTAAGGTTACAAAAAATCATATTTGACAAAATCACAGTTGACAAAATGTGATTTTTGGTAACCTTAGATTTTAGTGCTTTGTTGTTTGTCTCCTGACTAAGGCCAAGGGCAGAAACCATATATATGATTCACATTTTACTCAATTTATTTTACTCTCCATGTAAAATAAGTACCAGGTCTTTAACGGCGTTGATTCTGTGGAGAATAACATGTAGCCTGCCTAATAAACAGGCGTCTCCTTCTACGTGGAAAGCGCTTTGGAGCACGTTTTGTGGATATTACATCATATAAATACTCTATCTATTTTAGATGAATGAACGAGGGAGATTGCAGAGACCAATAAATATTGATTTTTCAATTCTGCCCAGTAATTGAATCATTGACTTTTGAAATCAATTCCAGATTTAACCACTGAATGGGAGTTTTGTAAACTCGATGGAGAGAGCACGATTCACAGGTAAAATTATGATACCGTGTCGAGCGGTGGTTGGTTCAGATTTCATTCTGCCTTCTCTCCCTCTCTCTCTCTCTCTCTCTCTCTCTCTCTCTCTCTCTCTCTCTCTCTCTCTCTCTCTCTCTCTCTCTCTCCCCCCACACACCTCCTCCCGTTAAAACGAGAAGTTATTAGGTTGCTGGGTCTTTAAGATTTGGCGGAAATTGATGACGGTCACTTTAAACAATCGGTATTTGAAGGACGATTTTTCTGGCCAAACAATTTGTAATGTGATTTTTTTTTTCAGAGCAAGGCAGAATCGTATCGGTCCCCAGTGTTGTTTTTTTTCTAGAAAGTTCATTATTCGTATCAGACAAGCGTCCTACCCAAAGGATATAAAGAATTGTTACTACCCATATGACTCTATTGAAATCGGAATAAAGAAAGGCTCTGATGAATCATTTTTGTACTTGACAAAAAGGCTTATCCCATCCATCCATCTGTAGATATTATTTCAATCAAGAAATAGGTGATCCTTGCAAAAGAAATCAATTTTGAACCTAAAAAAAGATCCCCATAATCAACGTATATTTTTGTTTGCTCGGAGCCACGATCCAAAGTCAAGATTAAAATCGATCGTTCTGTCTTCCCTGTAACTAACATTCACCTACCTAAATATAACCTTAACGCTGTCGCACTAAGGCAGCAGCTTATTATTATGACCTTCTACCCAGGCACTTTGATAAAATACATTTTAGGCCATTTTCCGGGGAACCTTTGATTCAAATAACGATGGACTTCAACTTCTCAAAAATCACTGTTCAAACCTGTCACATTTTGAAATGAAACCCTTGCAACAAAGGCTGCTATAAAGGAAAGGAGGTGAAGAAGAAGTAGAAGAACAAGAAGAACAAGAAGAACAAGAAGAAGGAGGAGGAGGAGGAGGAGGAGGAGGAGGAGGAGGAGGAGGAGGAGGAGGAGGAGGAGGAGGAGGAGGAGGAGAAAAAAGATCGATCATCAGCATCATCAACATCATCATTATCATCATCATCGCCGTCGTCGTCGTCGTCATTAATAACAACAACGATAGTGGTAATAATATTAATATTAATAATAATAATAATAATAATAATAATAATAATAATAATAATAATAATAATAATAATAATAATAATAATAATAATAATAATAATAATAATAATAATAATAATAATAATAAATAATAAATAATAACACTAATAATAATAATATTAATAATAATAATAATAATAATAATAATAATAATAATAATAATAATAATAATAATAATAATAAAAGTGGTGATGAAGTGATGATAATAATAGTAATAATGATGATGGTAATGATGATGACGATAATGATAATGATGATGATAATGATGATAATGATGTTGATAATAATAATAATGATAATGATCATATAATGATAATTATAATGATAATAATAATAATAATAATAATAATAATAATAATAATAATAATAATAATAATAATAATAATAATAAATAATAATAAAATAATAATAATAATAATAATAATAATAATAATAATAATAATAATAATAATAATAATAATAATAATAATAATAATAATAATAATAATAATAATAATATAATAATAATAATAATAATAATAAAATAATAAGATAAAAAGAAGAAGAAGAAGAAGAAGAAGAAGAAGAAGAAGAAGAAGAAGAAGAAGAAGAAGAAGAAGAAGAAGAAGAAGAAGAAGAAGAAGAAGAAGAAGAAGAAGAATACTGCGACACATCTCATATAAAAAAAGTCCCTAAGCTTCTTCCCAAATTATCTGAGTAAACGCAATTTTCGACACACAAAAAAAAACAACAACAAAGTAACAGTTTCTTAAAAATATTATGACACTAACGACAGCAAATTTCGTAGGTTTCTCATTCCTTCTGCCCTGAGGGCTCCAGTCCAATACATTCTTTGTTATAGTGGAGTCATTCTTTTTAAGCGTGTGTCCAATCCACCTCCATCGTCTTCTTCCTATTTCCTCTCCCACTGGTTTCTGTTGTGTTCTTTTCCATACTTCTTCATTTTTTATTCTATCCACCCATTTTATTCTGAGTAGCTTACGCATGCACCTGTTTACGAAAATATGTACCCTCCTTATACATGCCTGTGATGCATTCCAAGTTTCACATCCATACAGTAGGACAGACTTCACGTTTGAGTTGAAAAGTCTTAGCTTTAGTCGAAGGGAGATATCTTTAGTTCTCCAAACTCTGTTCAAAGATGTGAATGCAGCCTGTGCCTTTCCTATCCGTGCTTTCACCTCTGCTTCCGTGCCTCCATCCTTGTCAATTATACTCCCGAGATAGCAGAAAGTGTCTATATCTTCAAGTTCCTGATCTTTTACTTTGATCTGCTCCCTTTGACGTGTACCTATCCTCAAGACCTTTGGCTTTGCAGGGTGAATTCTTAGACCAATTGATTCCGAGAGGCTGTTTATAATTGTGGTTTTTGCTTGCATCTGGTCCTGGATGTGGGACAAAAGAGCCAGATCATCTGCAAAATCCAGATCATCCAACTGTGACCAGGGGGTCTACTGTATCCCATTTCTTTGCCCTTTGGGGGTTTCCTTCATTAGATAATCAATGGCAAGGATGAACAGGAATGGTGAGAGCAAGCATCCCTACTTGACACCAGTCTTAATTTCAAAGCTGTCAGTAAGCTGATCTTCATGTACATCCCTGCAACTTGATCCTTCATATATTTCCTTAATGAGGTTTACTATCTTTTCAGGGACTCCATAATGTGCCAGAATTTTCCACAATGTTGCTCTGTCGATACTGTCGAAAGCCTTCTCGTAATCCAGGAAGTTGACAATAAGATCAGGGTTACATTCTATAGACTGTTCCACCATGACTCGCAGACAGGCAATTTGGTCGGAGGTTGAACGGTTTTTCCGAAAACATGCCTGTTCGTCCCGCAGGTCAGCATCTGTTGCATTCTTAATTCTCTCAAGAATAATACGGTTGAAAACCTTTCTTGGGATAGAGAGAAGAGTGATTCCTCGATAATTATTACAATTACTGAGGTCCCCTTTCTTTGGGAGCTTGGTAAGATGTCCTTCCTTCCAATCCTTTGGGAATATCCCGTCATTCCAGATTCTCTCAAATAGTGGGTGCAGGGCCTCAGCATTTCTTTCAGCATCAACTTTTAGAACCTCCCTTTCATCTTGTTAATGGCACCCACAATCTTTGCTATCGATGGTGATTCACAGGCAATAATAATACTTGATGTCATAAATCGATGTTAACTGTTGAAAACTTTGTGTATAGCCTTATGGATAATATTGTGCCATTTGAGTCCATAAAAAAAATTATACGGCACACAACTCTAGTGAATGATTTGAAAATTAGAAATGTACTTTTTACAGATAGATAAACAGATAACTTGATTTCCTTTTATAATTTAAAGTCAGTTTGAAAGTTCGTTGAGGCAAACAGATATCATAAAAAATTTACCGATGACACTAACACTCTCAAAAACAACCAATCTCGACACTGTAAAAAGTAGTCAGTTTGGCGTTTTTACTCCAATCGTTGCATTTGAAATAATGTATTAATTACTTTAAGGATTTTATATATATATATATATATATATATATATATATATATATATATATATATATAGAGAGAGAGAGAGAGAGAGAGAGAGAGAGAGAGAGAGAGGTTGTGATTTAGTCATTTGGGTTATTTCCCTTGAAATTTGGCTATTACAGGACTTGGTTATAACAGGGGTTTTAAGCTAATCCTACCATCACTGTTACACTGAGATCCCACTGTTTGTATTAGATTCCTATCACTCACATCTTACTTATTATTCTTTCATATCATTTCAGAACCATGGAGAACACCTCATCAGCCAGTCAGAAATTCGATACAAGAACTGCTCAAAATGATGACGTTTTGAAGACTGAAATCAACCTAGAATATCAAGTACGAAATGTACTCATTGGTTGTCTCGGCTCTTTGGCCAACATTGTGGCGTTTGCTGTCGTTATTCAAACAAGTAAAGTCAAAAAAGGACGCAAATTACTTCTGCTGAATCTGATAGTATCCGACATTGTAACCATGGTGTGTCTATGCGTGTACGGCCTAGTAAAATCAACACAGATATCAGAAGGGGACGGATGCGTGCCAATGATACTCTTTATAATTTTATGTGTTCAGAACTCTTACGTGGTATGCTTGATACTCTCAATAGTGAATTACCTCGCAGTATACAAACCTTTCAAATTTGAGAAATTAGTGTCCTGGAAAAACACCGGTATTGGAGTCTCGCTAAGTTGGATGGTCAATGGAGGATTAATGTATCTGTGGCTTGGACCTGGGCTGACTCCTGGTTTGACCTGTGCTCCAATCGCTGTTCTGCCCAATACTGGCCTGGTTGGATTGGCTACGATCGTATCAGTCACATCCTTTGGTGTGTTCTGCCTCAACGGAGCCGTCGTTATCAAATTAAAAAAGTTGTCACGAGTTACTCTCGTTCAAAATCGCTCCGATCAGAATATCAATCAAATCACTGCGAGTATTAAGACAAGAAATACAAAAACAGATAAATGGCGCCTTTTGACAAATCATAAGTCGAACATATTTGTTAATAATAAAGTTCAGCCTTTGGATGTACCAAATAGCAGACGAAAGTCACTTCCCAAATCGAGTTTCATCTGGATGGGGGACAATGATGACGAGGGGACCAGTTCACAAACTCTCAATGCTGAACTTCATAACCCTTATCTTGGCACGTCTGAGCTCTTACCTGCCTCTGAACCAATATCGGGCACAAGCCAATCAGTCAGCAGCAAAGTTACCTCTAATGTTAGCTGTCCCGACAGACCCAAAGAAAGACAAGGTTGTGATCAATCACCAACGCAGGCAGTGAATCAAGTAAATCCAAGGGAAAGGATTTGCAAAGCGCTTGTCATCTTAACTTCATTTTCCTGTACAATAACATTGCCACTGGCTTTGTACTTGATTTGTATTACCACAAACGTTATTACAGACCCAGAGAAAATGGTTGGAACACCGATAGGAATCTTTATATCGTCTTGTCCTCTTACAAAAGCAGTTGTTAATCCTTTCTTTCATGCCCTGAGCTTCGTCAATTGGCAGAAAGTGAAAGCTGTTTTTAACAGAAATTCACGATCCAATGCTTGAGCAAGTTATATCTTTTTGCTCAGAACAAATTTTACTCGTATCATTTGCTACTAGCAAACGGATTCACAGCTTCTTGTGGTCGAAATGAATCATTGCAAGACTTTTGATAATTATATCGGAATGCATCACTTTTGTTGTGCCTTAAACCAGCTCAGAATAATCCATTACGCTGGTGGGTGGAAGAGACACGGGGGAAGTTGGATCAAATCATTCCTATATCCATTTATTTTATATTAACACGGCACATGAACTTTAAAGCCTTGATAGTAAGCGATTCACGAGGCTGAAATCTTTCATTGTCATGTGATTGATTTTTAAAAAAAAGGATATCTAAAAATCCAGTCCATTGATGGTTTGTGCTGAAGTAAAACGCTCACCATATCTGCACGCCAAAGCAATTACAATCACCACAGAAAACTATACCGGGAAACTTTAAACGTGGATACTTGATAAGAAATAATTTAGTCAGAACACATCTCTCTATCTGTTTGTTTAAAACAATAACTAACAGCCGAGTGGTGTCAAATATATTCATTCTTTAACTATAATCTTCTATCTGCTCTGTGTTATGCATTCTCGAATGTTGAAGTCAAAAGGCCAGTAACTTTTAATAGACCTAAGGATAAGATTGTATGTTTGCTTGAATTGCCACACATTCAAATATTTTGGCTAATATTCACAAAAGTGACTCCTGGTCACAACATGGAGAGCTATGAAGAACGAACTAAGAATCTATGACCATATATAGTTTTGGTATTACACAATCATTCACTGCTTTTACGTAATCTCTACTGGGTGAAGAAGTTAGAACTTGATGGATTCCATTACAGAGAGAGGAGTCACTGAGTGTTACCAAACAATCACTTCAATCTTGCCTGAAATTAGCTCAAGGATATCTAAGCATGAAAAGAAATTACTCATACAAAAGACGTTTAGGCCATTGGACTTCCTCCTGGGATATAGCAATGATAGATGAGGAGAACAACACGGAAGGAAAAATCATTGGTGGAACCGTTGCCTTGTTAAGACACAACTTCATACTTGCATACCAAATATTTAATGCAATGTTGCTGTTCGAAGCTCGAAGAAAAAAATAACAATGTGAAATTGAATGTAAGCTTCAATTTAATATACGAACGCAGATAAAATAACATGGGATGCAGCACGGGAATAAAAAGAAAGCCTATGAAATCTTGAAAATGCTTACAAAAACAAGTAGACCAAAAGCTAGTGTTATTGAAGACAGTAAAGGTACTATGCTTACCCAGAAAGAGGATGTCTCGAACAGATGGACCGAATACTGCAAAGGCCTGTATAACATCGATTGAGCCCAGACCCATCAGTCTTGACAGAGATGTCAGAAACACACAAAAACACAAACACACCAAAAATAATGAAACATGAGGGTAAGGCAGCAATCTAGGGTTTAAACATCAACAAAACTCCAGGAATAGATCACATTCCTGCAAAACTTTTTTTAAATGGTGGAGAGGAGACAGTGGAGGCAATGACAAGTCTATGCAAAAAGATAATGAACGAGACAAGATGGCCAAAAGACTGGACACTATCCTTGATTATCCATCTTCCCCCCAAAAAAGGAGATTTGAAAAAGTGCAGTAACTATAGTACCATAAGTCTCATTCGCCACCCAAGTAAGATACTTCTGCGGATAATACTAAACAAAATGAAACAAAAAACAAAATATATCCTGGCAGAAGAGCAAGCTGGTTTTCGATGTGGAAAAAGCACAGTACAACAAGTCTTCATAACAGAATTCTGATAGAGAAATTCCTTCAACACTAAAAAGAACTATTTCATAATTTTATAGACTTCCGGAAAGCATTTGATAGGGTATGGCATGACGGTTTGTGGGATACACTACGCTTTTATGGTTTCGAAGAGCATCTAATCAAAATAATCAAAGCACTCTATAGTATTGCGACAAGGGCATTTCTCAACAACAACGAGCTTGCTGAGTTCTTCCGGACAAATGTGGGCGTCAGACAAGACTGCATACTCTCCCCAATGCTCTTCAACGTCTTCCTAGAGAAAATTATGAGCGACGCTCTCAAAAATTATCAAACCTCTGTATCAATTGGCGGACGAAAATTGTGTAATTTGCATTTTGCTGACGGCATAGACCTCATGGCTGAAAGCAAACAAGAACTACAAGGTACAACTGACTCACTTGCACATAACGCCATGCACTACGGCATGGAAATTGGTACAGAAAAGTCTCAGATACTGGTAAACAGCAGAAAGGATGGACATGCAGGAATTTCAATCGATAATGAAAAACTCGAGGATGTGTCAACATTTTATGTACTGAGATTAAGGCAAGAATATTAATGTCAACAGCAACACTAACAAGACTGACAAAAATTGGAAAAGTCCAATCAATTTCGAAATAAAAATTAAACTGCACAAATCACTGGTACTTTCCATATTACTATACGGCTGCGGGCATTGACTGCAGAATTAGAGCGCAGAATCTCTGCTTTTGAGATGAAAAGTTATCGAAAACTCCTGTGGGTGCCGTAAACAGAACACAGAACCAATAAAGGCAATGTTGTGAGCTTCTTAGCCAAGCGCATACTATCTATAGAACCTACACAAAAAAACTATGTGTAAATTTAAACAATAACAAAGGTCAGAGAGAGGTCGATTTCATTCCCGTTGTTTATAAGAAACAAACTATGTTTGTCCGAGCACGCGTGCCGATGTGTCACAAATTCCATGTTTTGATTGGTCAAAAATCTTCCTGTTAATTACAGCCTCCACTTCAGATACTATCACTAAGAGATAAGGTCTCTCTATTTTGGTTTTTAACATGTTTGTTTGACCCACTTTCTCACATTTCATGGATGAACTGTTAATATCGCTATAAACCGGCGAATTCCCGGGTTTGAGAGTTTTTGCCAAGATGAGAGTCATTTAAATCGATCGATATTTGAATTACGATTTTCTGGCCAAATTTTTAAATATGACTTTTTCCAGTATGGCAGTATAGATATTTCAGTGGAAGTTAAAGATTTATATGAATTACAACGATCCTGTTTATAGTCAATCCAAGAGATGAAAAAAATGAAGCAATATTACAAAAAATGGAAATCAAATGAATTTATTCCATATCATAATTTCTTATTCGTTTTAACATCTTTTATATTATTAAAAGGCGAAGATAAAATATGTCAGTGATTTTTGTGCAACCTTTGAAATTTATGATACATTATCATAACATTATCACCATTTTGAAGCATCATTATTATAATTACATCATCATCATCATCATCATCATCATCATCATCATCATCATCATCATCATCATCATCATCATCATCATCATCATCATTACCATCGTCATCATCATCATCATCATCATCGGCAGCAACAGCAGTAACAACAACAGCAGCACATCAGCAGAATTATCATCATCATCGTCGTTGTCATCTTCGTCGTCTTCATCGTCAGAGACTTGGTTATTAGTAATACAGTCCCAATCATTTTCGATCATGACAAAAATAAATTCCTGTCTATTCATGTTATCATCTGATAACGGTTAAATGTTTTTACTATTGTTGTAAGTATTAAAAATATGTTCAATATCATTATAACTATCGTTATGAATGATTGATAATTGTCAAAATTGTATGGAATTTCTCGAAAAAAGATCCTCAATGTTTCAAAAATCCGATCTCCATTATTTATTTTTTAAAATCCGCACCGCATTGTTACCTCTCGTTCGTAGTCCTTCAGAGCCATTGAGCCCAAGGATTTGGAGTTCATCCCTGCTCCTATAGCGTGAAATGGCCAATAAACAGTGCTTGCTATCCTTTGGACAGGACGCTAGGCTATCACAAATCACTTCCCGACAAATCTAACAGACCCAGCTACCCAATCCTTGCTGGGTTAACAGGGGGCGGGGTAGGGGGGGGGGGATTCGACGTCAAGCGTAATCAATCTCGGTTCTTTTGTGCTCTACAAACTTAGCTAAAGGGACCCCTGGTTGATTGTCACATCTAAGAAAACATAAATATCTCTTGCACCTCCAAACAAAATTCATCTCCAGGGGTTGTTAACTGTCACGTGTCCCTTAATAACCCTCGATTTCCTAAACAGTCCTCAATATCTCAATTATACTGATGATGAAGAAGATGGTGGTGGAGGTCATGATGATGATGATGATGATGATGATGATGATGATGATGATGATGATGAGGCTAATCATGACGATGATGATGAGGATGATGATGATGATGATGATGATGATGATGATGATGATGATGATGATGAGGCTAATCATGACGATGATGATGATGATAATGATGATGATGATGATGATGATGATGATGATGATGATGATGATGATGAGACTAATCATGACGATGATGATGAGGATGAGGATGATGATGATGATGATGATGATGATGATGATGATGATGATGATGATGATGAGGCTAATCATGACGATGATGATGATGATGATGATGATGATGATGATGATGATGATGATGATGATGATGATGATGATGATGCATGATGTCGATTATGGTGGTGGCCATGGTGTAGATGATTATGATAATTATGATAGTGATCACAATACCGATAATTGGAACCATTGGCGTTCAGTGATGGACACCAGTGTTTCTTAACATTGTTTCTTTGAAAAAGTCTCGATGTTCCTATCTCTAGATACTTTGATGTCTCTAAATATTCCCGAATGTCCAAGCTCTCACTGTCAATGTCCTTGAACAATCCTCAATCTCAATGAACATTCCTCAATTTTCCTTGATGTCTTCGAACCGGCTTCGTTCCCTCCAGACAGTCACTGTTCTCAATGTCTTCCAATAATCTCCAGTGTCTCTAAATAATTGTTATACCTCCAAACTATCCTCAATATTTCTAGAAAAGCTTCATCATCTCTAAACAAGTCAAAATGTATCCGAATCATTTCTAACCTCCTCTCTCTCTCTCTCTCTCTCTCTCTCTCTCTCTCTCTCTCTCTCTCTCTCTCTTTCTTTCTTTCTTTCTTTCTTTCTCTCTTTCTCTTTCTCTCTCTCTCCCTCTCTCGCTTTCTCTCTCTCTCTCTCTCTCTCTCTCTCTCTCTCTCTCAACAATCACCAGTCAGTGTCTCTATATCTCTAGATGTCATTGACATGCATGCCTTGTAAAGAGAGATTAAATCCCCTTATATCTAAGCTAAGTTTGGCATCGTAGGCCTCAATTCTGTAACAAAGCTCTTTGCAGATGATACATTTGTCACAAAATATAAAAGGCACTCCAAACCAGATTCAATTACAACAAGACCTCGACAAGTTGGCGATATGAGAGGAGAAGTGGAAAATGTCTTTCAACCCCAGCAAGTGTTCAATAACTCACCGTCGCATGACTTTCCAATATAATTACCTCTTGCATGGATAAGCTGGAAGTAGTAAACCAAATTAGATATATCGGTGTAGCAATAGCAACAGACATGAAATGAAACAACCACATTCAAATAATCGCAAACAAAGCAAATAAGACTCTTGACTTTTAAATAAGAAATCTTAAAACAATCAACCAATCCGCAAAATTAGCCACTTACAAAGCCATGTCAGATCATTACTAGAGTACGCATGTTCTGCATGTTCTGATCCGCACACAATGAAGGGTATTAACACCCTTGAAAAAGTACAACGAAGAGCGATAAGATGGATCACAAACAAAGGTTACATAGAAGAATAACACACACCGACATGATTATCCTTGGATTACTGTCACTCATTACCCGTAGACAACAATCACGACTCATTAACGTTTACGAAAATCACTTAATTACAGCCTAAACTTTCAACCCGCCGACATAACGCTCGTACAACACATCCGCTGACATACAATATTCCAGTCTCAAAAACATCTCACAGACAATCGAGTTTCTTACCCAAAACAGCTAAAGGAATGGAACAGTTCCCAAAACACAAATTATTGTCTACGCGCCCATCATTTACCTTTACCGATGTTCCATGTCGGACACGACGTTGGAGATCATGGTTCGCCAGCTCTCTCTCTCTCTCTCTCTCATCTGCGAGTTTCGCACATTGATTTATGGGGCTTCCTACGTACGCTGCGACATTTCCAAGCCAGCTTGTCCTTCTTCTTCCTCGACCACGCTTGCCTTCTATCTTTCCCTCTGCAATGGTCTTCTGTAGTGAGTCGTGCCTTCTGATGTGGCCGAAATATCGGGTTTCCTCTTTCTAATAGTTGAAATGATCGTTGTTGATGTTATTCCTAAAGTTTGGAGTACTCGATGATTTGTTTTCTTTTCCTTCCAGGATACCCTTGCAATTCTTCTATAGGTCCACATCTCAAATGCTCTGAGTTTCTTTTCTAGTGTCTTTGTCAGAGACCATGTTTCACATCCATAAAGTAGTGTTGACCAAATGTACCATTTTGCCAGACGTGTTTTTGTGGTAAGTGATAGGTCGTGGGATGTGATTAGGGAATGCATTTTTGAAAATTTACTCTTGGCCAATGCAATTCGTCTGATGATTTCTGCATCGCATTTTCCATCGTCTGTCAATAATGCTCCTAGATATTGGAATGACTTTACTTGCTCTATGATCTTTCCATTTATTTTAATTCATATTTTCCCATCTTAGAAGCTTTCAAAAACGTCTTATCCGTCTACCTAGTGTATACTACAGAGCAGCTGTAATCGTCAACATAATGGCGCTGGCTGCCTTAACCCGAAGAAGAAGATGTCTCTAAATATTTCTTATCAATGGGTCAAAAATTGTATAGTCTCACATTTTTGACTATATTTCATTCAATATTTAACATGTGCGGCTATGTGGTCTAGTGTTATGACACTCGCTTTCGGATTGGAAGGTCCTGGGTTCGAGCCTCGCTCGTCGCATAGTTGAGTCCTTGGAAAAGACTCTCTTCAATCACATTCTCTCACTGTTTACAGCGTTGTCTCTGTCGGAAAAAATTGTATTATCAACTAACAGGCATCATGTCTCGTTCTACATGTTACGTGTTGCTGTTGGTCAGAGACCCTATTTAAAGCGCTTTGAGCACGTTGGTCGATATTGCGCTATATAAAAGCTCGATTATTTATTATATCTGATACCACGACATAATCCAGTTTTGACATGGTGGTTTACAAATGAACTCTGTGCGAAATCTACAAAATGATTGAATAAAGAGGTCCGTAATATCAGAGGATATTTGTATCGATGCTATGTGATTAAAGACATACTCAACTATTATGCCTGTTGATTAATCGTAACGACAAACAAATCTATGTGTAACCTTAAACGCGTATTTTCTTTGGAATGGAGTTTTGTTAGAACTAATCACCCAACTGCTGGTGTTCTAAAAACAAACAAAAAATCCGATTGACTTCATCTCCATTCAATCTATTGATGCTATGCTTTGATATAGAATACTAACAACATCCGCCATCCTGATATAATGTACCAACACCCAAAACTATGTGTAACCTTACTCGTTTTTGTTTGATTGACATTAACATGGCTGTCTAAAAACAATAGCAAGTAGCTGAATGACGTCAATTTCGATCCATCCATAAAGAGAGATTAACCTGAAACTATGATGATATTATATATCATGCTTATGTAAACTTAATAATCTGAAAGGATTTTGAATGATAAAGCAAGCTTCCATAGTACCTGTACTTATAATATTATCATTCATTCGAGACTGGCCATCATTAATTCCAGGAAATAGCTTAGTACTCGGTGATATTCAAAGACAGTCAATGAACTCCTCCTACTGATTGTCTTATCATGATAAAATGCTATTACGTCAGAGTCCGGCAAATGCCACGAATTGGCCAGTAGATTTTTGACCAATCAAAAGGCGAGATTTGTGATTTAACACCATCAAGCCCGCTCGGGTTTATATATTTATATCTTTTTTAAATTATGCCTTTTGCGCCACGATATCATAAGACATCGTCGCCTAGGCATTCCACGAAGGAATATAGATAATTCATCAAACAAGATGTCTGATGTCAACAGGAATCACCTATGTTGTCCAAGTGAGCAAATTGGGGGTTAATAATCTTGCTCCAGGAAAAAAAAAAAACAAAGTGCCTGAAGCGGGGCTCGAACCCGGGTCATCCGGATCACAGTGCAATGCCTTAACCACTCGACCACTTCGCCCCCCTATATATATATATATATATATATATATATATATATATATATATATATATATATATATTATATATATATATATATATATATATATATATATATATATATATATATATAATATATATATATAATAAATATATATATAGTATATATAGAAAGTGTTGTCTCTGTCCGAAAATTGTAATATCGCCTTACAGGCGTCATGTCCTGTACTATGTGTTAAGTGTTGCTGTTGACCAGGGACCCCTTGTATCAGATCACGTTTAGTGGATATATTAGTGGATAAAAGCTCATTTTTATTTGTTTATCTTTTTGGACAAAATTCTCAAAATGCGCTTTGCCCTTTGTGTGGCAGATGTACGATCATTTGCAGGTATGTGGTTAAGGAAATGCGCACCAGTTCCGGTGTCTGACGGACTTTAAATTATATTATAGATAGTATGCAGTATGAGTCCACTAGGCTTTGTTATTGTTTTGCCATCCGCGTTTTGTGAGTTGTTCTCACTAAACTGTATCAACCTGACTATAAACGTTCATGGTTACACAGAGTCTGTGTGTTGGTCCGTTATACTTCCGGATGGCAATGTTGTGAACTCCTTGGCCAAGCGCATTCTATCTATAGGTTGTAAGCCGTGGCAATCATAAATTCACAAAAATTGATCGGTTGCAATAATATATGATGTATGATACTCACAATATTATATATTGAAGCTTTCTTCAGTTCATGCCTATTTTCTGAAATGGTCAGCCTTTGGGTCCTGAACAATACTAAATCAACACATACACATGATTTTTAAAAAAAACATCCACGGTGCCAACCAAAGATCTAACAACTTTCACAAATTACGTGCCAATGGGCATGATCTATATTCCTTTTCCATGTGCTCGGGGTCATAGGTCACATTGCAAAGCGTGCTCAAAATGACCCAAATAGTGAAAAGTATTCACAGCTTTTGAAATATCTTACATCACGATTGGTCATTTTGTTCAGCTTGAAACACGGGTATAGATAGTATGCAGATGACGTCACTCAGGCCTTTGTTATTGTTTTTGCTATCCGCGTTTGTGAGTTGTTCTCACTAAACTGTATTAACCAGACTATAAAAGTTCATGGTTACACATGGTTTGTGTGTTGGTCCGTTATACTTCCGGATGGCAATGTTGTGAACTCCTTGGCCAAGCGCATTCTATCTATATTTACAACTTTCATAAACAAAGCAGTGTGTGTACATTTGTTATGAAATATCCAATCGTTTGACCTCAACAAATCATGTGATTGATGACTTGGTTGGACGAAAACATGAATATATATCGCTCCCATTCTTCACTTCCTTCTAAAACCGTCTAGCCCATAGCTATAGCTACTTTAGTACGAGCCAAGTAGCTGAATCGATTTGGTTTGTGATATTCTATCAATCGCTTTTGTTAATTTTTGGGGGTGATACTCGAGATCTGTGGGGCTGATTTCTTCGGGTGACAGGCACGTACTTAAGATACTTAATGGTCTGGCCTGTGTGCTTGGCTAAGAAATTCACAACATTGCCATCCAGAAATATAACGGACCAACACACAAAACTATGTGTAACCTTAAACGTTTATAGATAGTATGCGCTTGGCTAAGAAGCTCATAACATTACCATCCGGAAGTATAACGGACCAACACACAAAACTGTGTGTATCCATGAACGTTTATAGTCGGGTTAATACAGTTCAGTGAGCATTACTCATAAAGGCGGATGGCAAAAAACAATGACAAAGACCTGAGTGACGTCATCTTCGAACTATCTATAGTCTGGTCAATACAGTTTAGTGAGAATTACTCATAAAGATGGATGGCAAAAAATCTTTTAAAAACAATAACAAAGACCTAAGTTACGTCAACTGCGTACTGTCTATACGGCTATTTTAACATAGCGCCTTCCTAAACCCAAAGCATGACCGTTGCCATCGCCAACTCAAATCCTAACACTTAACGCTTAACACTGACCAAGACATTACGTTACGACACAAGGCGACTAACAACGAATGGTGAGTTTTACTCAACAGTTCCAGCAATGAGATAATTTGTTAAAATGAGCACTGATAAGAATGACTAAATTTTCACTTTCTTTTAAAGATCGTTGCCTTGTATTGTGACGTAATAGATGCCAAGTAGAAGAGAAAATAACCACAGCCCTTGGACAGTCCTCAGAATGTATTCAATGGCAATAAGTGCTAAAAATGGCGAACTACACAGGTATTGCTATCGATAGAATGTGTGTACGTAAAATACTTTTGTACACATTGAGCACATGATGATGTGCCCTTAGTTAAAATAATCACAACATCCGCCAGCCAGGTATGACGTACCAACATACAAAACTAATAGGATTCAGTGGTCTGATGTCACGCTGTCCGACAACGGCGGCCATCTTGGTTCTAAACAAAGAAAATCATTACTTTTTATTCTTCATGCTGGCTAGAACTTTTCATTCCCTTTTCATATGCCTTGTGATCAGAATATGTAAAAGTCAAAACATGATCAAATTTATGGGGGGTTTTTCCCTCTGGAAACGCTTTTATGCTCGCAGGAGAAATATCTCATAAGGGCGTCCGCCATTGTTCCGACAGTTTAGAGCCAGTGTTACTAAGTTACCATGCGTCATAAGGAAGGAAGTGACATTACGACTGTTGAAGAGTATTGTAACCTTGAACTGTTATAATTTAGTGAGAACTACGGATACGTCACATATTATTTTTAGCCAGCCATTGTTTTGGGAGTAGTTCTCACTAATTTGTATTAATCAGACAATAAACGTTTAAAAAGCTACACAGAGTTTTGTGTGTTGGTACGTTATATCCGGCTGACAGAATGTTGTGAGTAAATTACATAGCATCAATAGTCCGATTGATATAATTTGGTTTTTTAACCGAGTTGTTTTCAACTCATAAAAAATGGCTGGCTAAAACAATAACAAGAGCCGAATGACGTCAATTTCCTTCTACCTATAGATGGTACGAAAATGAAGTCACTTAACTGCTTGTTATTATTTATAGCCAGCCATTTTTATGAATGGTTCTCACTAAATTGTGTCAATCATACTAAACGTTCAAGTGTACACATATGTCGGTTAGTTATAATCGGTTGGTGGATTGTTGTGACCTTTCTGGTTAAGCGCAATGCATCAATGGCATAGTATCAATTTTATCTCAACAAACGCATAGCATCAGAAAGCTGAAGAAGACAACGACCAGGTGCCCTTCCATATTCTGAGCATATAATATCTGTTCTGACAAATCGGTGAGTTGAATTAATCTGTACAAAAATTAGCTAGCTTTTTCGTCACGCTAGTCAAGAAACATGTGCTCAGGATCTGGAGGTAGCGATGGTTCCATTTGGCAGGCATCAATGTATGATAACTATGGCATGTAGGAAGGAAGCACACTCTGTTGCACCGTCGTTTTTGTAACCTTGTAAATGACGATTACCAAAAGAAAACGAGTTAATGGAAGCGATCCATATTCATCTTTTCGTCCAACCTAGTCATCAATCACGTGATTTGTTGCTGTCCAACGATTGGACATTTCTGAACAAATGTAAACACGCTGCTTTGTTTATGAAAGTTGTAAACATAACCATGTGTCAAGCTGAACACAATGACCAATCGTAATGTGAGATAGTTCAAAATCTGTGAACACTTTTCACTATGTTGGCCACTTTCAGCACATTTTGCAATGTGACCAATGGCCTCGAGCACAAGGAAAGTTAATATAGATCATGCCCATTATGTTCAGTAATGCAACGATTGGGATCTGGGAACTGTGGAAGGGTGTATGAATGAAGCAGTGTCATGGTTGCCTCTTTCTCATTTACCTTTTTCAGATCGTTATCTTAGACCAATGTCTGCACCCTAATGTGTCACTGTGAATAATTTCGATACACAGACTCAGATTATATTTGAATTAAACATTATGGCAAACTAAGTGGCTGATGTTGTAATTAGTCAAACACACACACACACAATGAAATAAAATGAAACACGTTTCACAATCAAAAGAGTTTTAATACCACAGCAACCACAAATGAATCAGGATGGTTTTAATATTGTAAAAGAATAAATTGAAGATGACGTCAACAATCAAGTGTGTAACATAAAGAACAAGATATTTATTTTTAGCCTCAATTTCAGTTCACAACATTTTATGAGTAGATCTCACGAAAATCAAGGACATCCGGTTGATTACATGACGGATTGTTTTGTTTTGTTTTGGACACAAGTTGGAAGTATGAAATAATAATGTATTCTCTGTCCCTAAAAAAGGTACTTACTTCAAATCTGGTCAGGAAGTGTACCGTAGCCTTCGTCAACTCATGGCCTGATACTGGCCAACAAATGACGTCAAAAACAAGTATTTGGTCACAAAAGTAAACTAATCGTGAGTTGTATTCAACAGTTCAACCAATAGCATCGCTTGTTTCCTTGACCACTACTAAAGACAACTCCACAAACCTAAAAATGGGTCTTAGTGGGTTTTAGTGTCAGGCTATAAGTTAACGATGGCTACGATCAGACGTCCACCTCACAGTTCTTTCCAACTACCTTCTATCAGAGCATGGAATCGTCTACCACAGGACGCAGCACAATCTGACAGCACTGATCCATTGAATGGTTTAGTGCCACTGTGTATCCAGAGACATCGTTAAGCACCAAAGTTCATTAAATTTATATTTATATCCGATCATTTCGGGATTATGTGCCACGTTCAATAATCCTTCATCAATTTCTTTTTTTTTTTCAAACTTATCCTCAAATCAAATGCAGTTCGGCCCTCAAACTTGAGGATTCTACATATCAAAGAAGAAGAAGAAGGTATTAGCGCCACTCCAATGATGGTAAATTGGGGTTTCTAGTGTTTCCAACGATGGTAAATTGGGGTTTCGAGTGTTTCCAACGATGATAAATTGGGGTTTCTAAAAGTAATATTTGTGTGCTTTTAAGGGTAATATCAGCGCCAGTAAAAAAGAAGAAATTTGATCGTAAAAACATTCTAGATGTACAATTAAAGGTACTTGAGGAAAAAGTAAGACAAAGGAGAAGGGTTCAAATACAACGCACCATCAATGTACTTAGTTTGAGATCACTATAAAGTCTCACCTGGACACCAGCACAAGATCCCACAAAGAGGGATACATTCAAATGTTTTGTTTTGTTTTAAAAACAAGATAATATTTCATAACATAGAGATGATTTACAAGGGATAAAATATCATCTCCCAAAACTATAACCATACATTCGACTGTTTCCCTACCAGCCAAGGGCTCAGGCCATGGTCAGGACAAAACTAAGTAATCTTATTCCAAGACAGAGACAGAAAGGAATTGGAAATTAGGTACAGGGGGATAGAAGACACAACAAGTACTACCCTATCCACTATGAGAGGTCAAAGAATCGCACCCAGGAAGAAAAGGGAGAAGAAGAAGAAGTACTAGTGGTGACGATTGGGCAGCTGGATCTGTTAGATCTGGCAGAAAGTACTTTTCAGTAGACTAGCTTCTTATTTAATGGGTAATTGTGATTTCCCGCTTCACGTTAAAAGAACCATGGGTCTAATGGCTCTGAAGGGCTTCAAGCGGTATCAATGTGGATTGTTTATTATCATGGGATATTGGTTAGAGACGTTGGGTTTGTTTCAAGACATCCATACACTTTTGACAAGAATCATTAACTCATGACAATAGGGCATTATGATAATGACGATATTTATAATACTTACATCAATAGTAAAACGAATCGTAACAAGACGAAAACATGAATAGATATGAAGAATGATATCTTATTATTTGAAAAATAGACTATACAAATAATGCTGGTGATTCTGATTGTGACTGTATTGTACGTTAATTAGTTCGACTATGACGATAAAGACGATGATGATGTTGATAATGATGGTGATGATAATGACGATGATGGTGATGATGATGATGATGATGATGATGACGACGACGACGATGATGATGATGATGATGATGATGATGATGACGATGATGATGATGACGATGATGATGATGATGATGATTTAGAAAAGTGATAACGATATGATCATGTGGCAGAAACTATAAACTTTACAGATAAAGTTACAGACGCATTTAATTGGCGTCGAATGACAAGAAAGAAGAATATATCTATTGTAAAACAAAATCATCGAGCAGGTCAAAATCCCTTTTGGGTAAAATGTTTTAGATACTTTTATTAATACATAATTATCACTTATTATTGTAATGGAAATACTCTCAAACCAACGCAAAATATTGTTCATTTCGTACAGCAATGTAAAAACAGGCCCATAGCTGCGTCCACTTATAAGACTGTAAATGTATGCTCTTAAGTTTCAACAAATATGATTTAGGGTCCAAAACGGCATTATGTATATTGGGGCGATTCAGATTAAAAACGTCAGTCTATAGCAGACCTACCTTGTGCTACGAACAATTCGTAGAGTTACGAATTTTTGGCTTCAGTGACAGAACTGCATAGGCGTTTTTGATTCAATAAATCTGGTTAAAAAGGAAAGAGTTTCGTTGCTTAGAAACTGTATTTAGAACTTATGAGTATGTGTGGTCATTCTGAGGGTAGATAATTGTTTAGTAATGTTATTTATTGTGACCTTCTCATAATCATTCCTGGAAACTTCGAATATTTTAGGTTTCAAGTAAGCAGCTCTGGTCTATAGTCAAAGCTTTTTGACCTGGGTAATTGTGTGTTGTTGTTGTAAGGAGTATATTGAATAATTTATTAAAGTGACAATTAAAAAGCAAAAAATTCAAATTTCTAGCCATTTTAACTTTCAAAGAATTTTTGGTTATTGGTTTAGAGGCGATGGGTGGCAATGGCATATTTTATTCATTCCTACAGCCCCAACCATAGTTAACTTGTCAACTAGATATTGTACTTTAGCAAATCCCGTATTTTAAAAATTGGCCAAAAAAACTCGTCCTTCAAATATCGATCGATTGAAATGACCCTAATCCTAGAAAATTGGAATTTTCAACATATTTTCGCCTACAAAAATAAAAACAGTTGGATCTATTTTTTTAATAAGCTGACTGCACTAACGTTGAAAGCCAAATAAATCAGAAGGCATGGCGTTGGGTGGATCATGTGGCCAGAATGGAAAAAGGGTCACTTCCCAAGACAGCCCTAAGCTGGACAGCAGATGGGAAGAGAAAGAGGGGGAGACCCAAAGAAACCTGGCGAAGGACAATGATTTAATAGAAATAAAGGTAGCAAACCTGTCCTGGAATACAGCCACCGCAAAAGCAGCCGACCGCAAAACATGGAGATGTCTGGTGGATGCCCTTTGTTCCGCGAGGCTCGAAGAGGATTAAGTAAGTAAGACATCTTGTAAAAAAAACAACTCTCAAACCTGTCACTTTTCGAGTTCCAGGTTTCAGAGTATTTGTCAAGATGAGGGTCATTTAAATCGATCGATATTTGAAGGACTAGATTTTTGATCAATTCTTTTTTTAAATACGGGTTTTCCATAATAAGACAGTAAACTGGTTTCCCAAGTCTATCTTTTTCACACGACAGATGGATCATAAATACCTACAGTAAAGGGAAGGATTTCAATTTTGATGTTGAGATTCCCTTTGCATTGAAAGACATGATCTTGGATCCCGCCATGGTAGAGGCCGAGTGACTATCCTTTTACCACTTCTATCACTGACTAATGTGTATTGTCGCAATCGGTTCTCCCTTTGAGAGGGATTAACTCTCTCCTTACCAGCTATTTTTAGAATTTCCCCCGAAAATTCACAGCCACCCAACACAAAAAAGACTTTTCCTAATCAAACAAAAACGCAACAAGTACATTCTATACAGAATGTTGTTCGGCAAAAAGAGCTCTACAACACAGTGTTTAGTATTTATAGCCGTAACCAAAGAATGTCTTTACATTTTGTCATGTACAAGACAAATCAAAATGAGAAAATTGTCGGTTGCATCGTAACGAATGTGACGATATGGTAAAAGATTCTCAGTTCATACTTTAGAGTTGCTCGTGTTGTTCAAGCACAGATCCAATCGTACCCTGTAGTCTCCTGGAAGTTATTGACCTTTGACTTCAACGTTCGAGTATTTTAAATTCGATGGCTTGACCAAGCAAAGACATATCTCCTCGGCTTAATGTCTAGTTTTAGGGATCTCTATAGTTATTTTAGTCGGAAGAGGGGCGCAGACATAATTTTTTGGCTCAATGTGCTCCGTCAAATAAGAAGAGGCGCTGTTATCTAATCATTTAAATATTAATGTTGCCACTTTATATTCTATACGTTGTCTCACAGGTAGCTAGTGTGGGTCCACCATGAGAGGTGCGACTTCATCTTGGCGCTTCCATTACTAAGCGTTCTGTATTGTTTTGGATTACGGGAGAGAACGAATGTTTGTGCTTAATGCTCCCAAAAATAATGAGTTGCAACATAATCTAATTTTAAATACACTATGACAGGTATGAATTTTTGGCTTGCATCTTTTGTGAAAATATATCGTATAGAAATTATCTTTTTTATGTCAAATTATAGTATCCTATTTGATTGATAACCTTGTTCACTTATCGAAAAGTCCGAATCAAACATGACCCAAGATCTCTAACTTTATTGACAAAAGGCATTCTGATGTCGTTTACTTCAAAAAAAAGTTTGATCAACCTTATTAATACAATTCTTATTCCCAATTTTGAGCACCTCAGTTTTGTTCCCATTCAATTGCAATTGACTCTTTCCCATCCATTTGTTCACTGCCCCACTACAGTTCTCACAGCGTTAAATGTACATGGAAAATGGTCATTGATGATTGGTGTTGTAGATCTGCAAGTCGTTGGAATAACAATAGGATTTAGGACCATACTATAAAATGATATCCCCAAGTTGTAATGTATAAAACACAAAGAGTCTCTGGGTATGCCAAAGAGAAAGGTCTTATTTCGAAGTACGAGTTTCCAATCATAATTTTTGGTGTCTTCCTGTAAGTTATGTTTTGAACCAGCTGAGTGCAGTTCCTTGAATGTCAAAATTGTTTTGTAGTCGCATGAGCAGGATCTCGCGGTCCATAGTGTCAAATACAGCTGACAGGTCGAGCAAATTTAATACTATTGCGCCACCTCTGCCAATAATTTTTGATAAATCCAAAGAATCTCGCAAAGGGGGGAGGAGACTGTTTCGGTGCTGTGCAATTTTTAGACGTTGATTGAAGAGGCTATAACTTGCTAAGTGTTTATTTCATTAATTGGAAAACAACTTTTTTCCCCATAAATTTGAGTAAATTGAAAATTTGCCTGTAATTTTTCAGATTATCCGAATCGAGCCGTTGGATTTTTAGGAATGGCTTTGGCCTGACGATGGTGGTTAGATGTTCTTTAAGAAAACTTCATTGTTCCAAAGAGTTATTTATGTTATTCTTGATAGATAGTACATGTCATTTATTGACTGCTTCAGCAAACCGGTGGCAGTGGGTCTAACTGGCAATTCTTATTGTCAGACTCAACGATTAGGCATTGGATCGTGAATTTCTTTTAAAAACAACTTTCACTTTTTCCCAATTGACGAAGCTCAGGGCATTAAAGAAAGGATTGACAACTGCTTTTGTAAGAGGACAAGACGATATAAAGATTCCTATTGGTGTTAAAACCATTTTCTCCGGGTCTGTAATAACATTTGTGGTAATACAAATCAAGTACAAAGCCATTGGCAATGTTATTGTGCACGAAAATGAAGTTACGATGACAAGTGTTTTATAAATTTTGTCCCGTGCATTTACTCGATTCACTGCTGGCATGGGTCTATTACAACTCGGTCTGTCGTTAGAGCTAACATTATGAGTAACGTTGCCATTGACCAATTTGCCGGTGTTCGAAATAGGTTCTGACATAGGTAAGAGCTCGGACGTCCCAAGATATGGGTTATGGAGCCCAGAATTGAAAGTTCGTGAACTGGAAGATGCCTCGTCATTATTGTCACCAGTCCAGATAGAACTCGGTGTGGGAAGTGACTTTCGTCTTCCAACTGGTACATCCAAAGGCTGAACTTTATTATTAACAAATATGTTTGATTTATGATTTGTCGAAAGGCGCCATTTATCTGTTTTTGTATTTCTTGTCTTAATACTTGCAGTGATTTGATTGATATTCTGATCGGAGCGATTTTGAACAAGAGTGACTTGTGACAACTTTTTTAATTTGATAACGACGGCTCCGTTGAGACAGAACACACCAAAGGATGTGACTAACATGATTGCAGCTATTCCAACCAGGCCAGTATTGGGCAGAACAGCGATTGGAGCACAGGTCAAACCAGGAGTCAGCCCAGGTCCAAGCCACAGATACATTAATCCTCCATTGACCAGCCAACTTAGCGAGACTCCAATACCGGTGTTTTTCCAGGACACTAATTTCTCAAATTTGAAAGGTTTGTATACTGCGAGGTAATTCACTATTGAGAGCATCAAGCATACCACGTAAGAGTTCTGAACACATAAAATGAGAAAGAGTATCATTGGCACGCATCCGTCCCCCTCTGATATCTGTGTGGATTTTACTAGGCCGTACACGCATAGACACACCATGGTTACAATGTCGGATACTATCAGATTCAGCAGCTCGTAATTTGCGGCCTTTTTTGACTTTACTTGTTTGAATAACGACAGCAAACGCCACAATGTTGGCCAAAGAGCCGAGACAACCAACGAGTACATTTCGTACTTGATATTCTAGGTTGATTTCAGTCCTCAAAACGTCATCATTTTGAGCAGTTCTTGTATCAAATTTCTGACTGGCCGTTGAGGTGTTTTCCATAATTCTGAAATGATATAAAAGAATAATAAGTAAGATGTGTGTGATAGGAATCCAATATCTATTACGAACAAAAACTTTAATATTAAATCATATTTATGAAATCCAAACTAAATCGTACAATTGGTGAGCAATCATTTCACTGTTAAGTACACCAGATTTGGTGTCAAGTGCTCAGAAAACTTGACAACAATAAAATTTCTATTGAAATGTTTTCTTTAAAAGAGAATGTAATTTCTCTCTCTCTCTCTCTCTCTCTCTCTCTCTCTCTCTCTCTCTCTCTCTTGCCGATGATGCTGGAAGACAGAAAATACAATAGACTACAAGTTCATTACAGGGAAATGCAGCTAAAGTTGGACTGAGATAATTCAATGCAAAGAGATATGAGACAGTGACAACAAGTGGGATGATGCCAGAAATAATTGTGTCGGGAGAGTTGATCAGGCGCACTACTGAAAATGTTACATATTTAGGAAGTACCATAAGAGGGCTTGGTGGAATAATCAAGGAAATAACAACCAGAATTGGAAAGGCAAAGTATGCAGCATTTGAAAAAGCATACAAAGTAACGAAATCAATGAATGCCCAAGTAAAAACCTAAACTTAAAGCAACAATCATATGAGTCATCTTTTACAGAGGCAAAACGTGGAAATCGACGTGTACGTAAGTGCACATCGGTGGAAATGTATACAAGAGACAAAAAAAAACGTTTAGACGCATTCCAGTAATTGATGCCTAAGAAAAAAAATACTCAATGACACCTATTTAAATTATGTAACAAATACAGAAATTCTAAAAAGAACTGGAATGCAGCATATTACGCCATTCAACAACGCTGTCTTAGC
>NC_088364.1:19408837-19418837 GCF_034508935.2 Berghia stephanieae
GGCGGACTCTCCGTAGACCACACCACACAGAATGTCGGTAAGGCGGACTCTCCATAGACCACACCACACAGAAAGTCGGTAAGGCGGACTCTCCATAGACCACACCACACACAACGTCGGTAAGGCGGACTCTCCATAGACCACTCCACACAGAAAGTCGGTAATTAACACGCCAAGGGCTTTGAATGCTCCCTCAATAGGACACACGACCTCAACGGCAGTCATCTTTGTTATTGTTTTTAGTCAGCCATTTTTATAAGTAGTTCTCACGAAATCCCTCCATAGGATACACGTCACCAATGGCACAGTATCTTTCTTATTGTTTTCAGCCAGCCAATTTTTATGCGTATCTAGTTCTCACTAAATACCCGGCATCGACGATCCAGTATCGATAGACGCGCCACGAAGTAAACAACAGACGAACGCCTTTCTTCATCATGGATTCCGCAGATGAAGAAACTGATAAATTTAATCACACTTAAGAATAAGAAAGAAGAGAAAAACGTATTATTATCATCATCATCATCATTATCATCATCATCATCATCATCATCATCATCATCATCATCATCATCATCATCATCATCATCCTCATCATCATCATCATCATTAGACAAGCGTCCTATCGGAATGATAATAAGGAATTTCTATTGTCCCTCTCGGCTCGATAGCTCAGTTGGTAAAGCACTCGCTTCACACGCAAAGGAACCGTGATAAAGACAACTCTGGTTTATGAATACATTTTTTGGACAACGACTTTGACATATTATTCATAACAGAGACATGGCTAAAAAAGAAAAATTGTGACTACATAAGCATTAGTAAAATAAAACCTGCGGGGTACTATGTGATCAAAAAAAGATGGAAAGGTCGACAAGGTGGTGGGTTATAAAAAGATCACAAAGAAAATATTGCCTTACAGAAAATAAAAGTAACAACTAAGCCAACTTCATTCAAAACCATCGAATGTCAACTAAAAGTTAAAAAGATGAAACCTAACTTTGCTCTTATTTATCGCCCGACACCATCTAACAAAAACAAAACAACGACAAGACAGTTTTTGACAGAATTTGAACAGCATTTCACCGATCTGTCAACAAGAGACAATCTTTACATCTTAGGAAATTTCAACTTCCATGTGAATGACAAGTCAGATAACAATGCATCGGATTTTTTAAAATATAAATGAGGCACAGAACTATGTCCAATTCATCACAGAACCAAAACACAAAAAGGGAAACACGTTCGACCTCAAAATTAACCACATATCAGTTTTCACATAAACCCACAAAAAAGACAGTAACATATCGAAAATATAAGTCATTAGATAATGAGCAATTTTAAAATAACCTTATTACATCGGGTCTTACCACCACAATTGAACGTGCATACACAGCAGATGAAAAAGTAACTATTTGTAACGAAATTATGTCTGAACTTCTTGTTCACCATGCGGCGTTGTCAACCAACGTTATCACCATAAGACACATCGTGGTTCTGTGAGGAAATTCGGTTGTCAAAGCAAATGAGACGAGAAGCGAAAGAAACGTGGCGGAAAACAAGACTCACAATACATAGTTTTATTATAAACAAGCACGAACTGCGACCAACACACTGATAATCGAAACCAAAAGAAAATCTATTAGAGAAAAGGTGGACAATAGTAAAGGCAACAGTAAAAAGCTTTTAAATGTCCTGAACTGTTTGATGAAAGTTGATAGTAGGGAGAAATTACTGCCATCACACCAAAACAAATCAGAACTTGCAGAGCGATTCAATGGTTACTTCAGTTATAAAATTTCTACCATTCGATCCAACATAGACAATACAGCCAACACCTTTGAATATGAAGTTAGCATACCACCTATAAATCATGCTCATTGTCCAATTTCTGCTCTGCTTCAATAGAAGAGGTTAGTAGTGGATTAATTAAGAAAGACCCAAATAAACAGTACAAACTTGAAGTTGTACCAACGTGGCCTTTGATAGAATGTGTAGAGGAAGTCGCACCTGCTATCACTTCGATTGCAAATAAGTCTATCGAGAATGCAGACATTCCAACCTGCTTCAACCTGCTCTATTACTGTCACTGGTGTGTAAAGATATTTCCAACTACAATCGGACTAATGCCATTACAAAAGGTCCCAACAAAAGTATAGCTTTAAATTATTAAACAAGTCTGCTGATTTAATTAAATTATAACTTTATTTGCGGCCTGCCAGGGGTTTATATAACCATGGTGAGTAGTATTCATAGGACGACTGAAAGGCGTTGTCAACACACGATAGCCTAGCAACAGGTTTGAAAAATAACAACTCATGGTCTCCTTAAGCTAATCTCCCATTGAGACTTAAGCTCGTTCTACAGTAACATGACAATTACTCCACTCTTGAAAAAGAAAAATTTTGACAGCGATCAGTTTAAATACTACAGGCCAGTCTCGAACCTTCATTTCATCTCAAAATTAATAGAGCGACTCGTTGCATAACGTCTCAACAGCTACATTAATTTCAACAATCTGCATACTGTTCTTCAATCCGAATAGAAACAATCACACAGCACAGAAACACCACGTTTGCGTGTCCGCAATGATATTGTCGACCTACTTGACAAAAACGATAATGCAATACTACTGCTGCTGGACCTAAGTGTCGAATTCGACACTGTGGATCATGCAATACTCCTAGACCGAATGCAGAGGCTATTTGGAATCGGAGAAAAGGCTCTAGAATGGTTTTCATGCTATCTACGAGATAGGAAACAGAGCGTTCTCTTAAATGATTCCCTCTCACCACCAACAAAGCTGCAATTTGTCGTTCCACAGGGTTCAGTGCTTTGTCCTTATATTTTCACAATACACACAAAGCCCTTAAGCGACATCATCGCGACCTTCTGTCTCAGTCATCATCTCTATGCTGTGATACCCAGCTATACACTCCCATTTCATAAAAAAAAAACATTGACGAAACAAAAGAGCGACTCGCAGCATGTCTAGATAACGTTAAAGCATGGATGACAAAAAACAAGCTTAAATTCGACGAGGACAAAACTGAGCTGATTGGATTCAAAAAGGCGTGAAAAGATATACTCATTGACCAACTGTCCTTCTGCGAATCTGTTATTAAAAATTCCAATGTCGTTCGAAATCTTGACACTCACCAAGTCATGCGCAAACAAAACACAGTTCTGTCAGGCGGTTCATAGCGCCCTCCCAGTGATATTCAGAATACGAAATTGTATTGATGACGAAACATGCGAACACTTATCCATGCTCTTGTTACCAGCCGCGTGGTTTATTGTAACTATCTGCTGTACGGTCTACCAAAAACATGGCTGAACAGTTGATGCAAAACAAAGCTGCTCGTATTCTTACTAGGACAAAGCCTTGGGGCCATATAACACCGGTCCTTAAGTCACTACATTGACTTCCAATAGAGAAAAGAATAAAATACAAAATCGCATGTTTTGCTCACCATACATCGGCTGAATGCCTTGTTGGGGAATATAGACCAACTCGATATCTGAGGTCCACCAGTTCTTCGCTTATGGAGAAAAACATCCCAAGAACAAAGTTTACTGAGCGTGGTTTTCGGCTCCAATCGTATGGAATTCTTTACCACCTAAAATCCGACAACGTGGAAAGTCTACCGGTCTTCAAACGGCATTTAAAAACCAATCTTTTTCATTCTGCTTACCGTGATTTATGTGAACTTCGAACAAAATATTTGTGTGACTGTTGTAGTGATTTTTTAGTCGAATGAATGAACATGTGTAATACCAAAAAGAAATATTGTGGAGCACCTCTGAGTAACTATTTGTGGATACTGGTGCTATATCAAATAATATTAATAATAATAATAATAATAATAATAATAATAATAATAATAATAATAATAATAATAATAATAATAATAATAATAATAATAATAATAATAATAATAATAATAATAATAATAATAATAATGTAGAAGCAGTCAACAACGATTTATTTATCTTTCATATCCCAATATTTGTATGTTCTGTTGTGTCTTTATTTATTTTTTTTAACTTTTAAAAGGCGAAGTAGAAGAGATTGATTCGAGATAGGATTCAATAGTCTGATGTGAAGTCCGCTCAGCAACTAACAGCTTGGTTCTAAACAAAGAAAATCGGTACTTTTTATTCTTCTTTCTGGCTGGATCTTTTTCACATGTCATGTGATCAGAATGTATAAAAGTCAAAACATGATCAGATTTATAATGTTTTTATCCTCTTGATACACTTTTATGCTCGTCGGTGAAGTATTTTATAAGGGCGGTGACGGAAATAATGGCGTCCGCCATTGTTGCAATAGTTTAGAACCAGTTATTTTGGGTTACTACACGAGAGAAGTGACATCACGACTGTTGAACAATATTTGCGTAAAATTTTACCAGAAAATGCATTTTATCCGATCTATTTTGACATGATTAAGCATGAAAAGTTTGGCCTGATTGGTATCATTATTGTTGGCGTCACCTCCCTTACACTGTTAGCTGTTGTGCGCGTGAATACTCCTTTTAAAATGATTTCATGTTGATGATGCTGTTATCTTTATGTTGATAACTTAAAAGCTGATTTTCTCAAAACGGTGTTTATGTACTCAGCCACCCTTAACTAATCAGATCTCAAGAACTAGTGAAGGTAATGATAACATTTAAATAGATTATGATCAGAGACGATTTCAGATTGAAAAAAATAACATAGACAGAAATTCCATGGAGGGTGACATTTGGTATGTTTTCCAATTCCAACACACAAAATGTGATATCTGACGGACTGATGAAGTTTTACCTAATAAATAGATTATTGAGTTGTATTTCAATTAATTTTACCATTTTGTACTTTTATATGTTCTTATATTTGAGATGATGAAGCTCGAACAATACGTATTGAAATGTAAGCTTCAATTTATTAAACGAAGACAAATACTGTGGACGTATCGGGTTTCCCCTTTATCAACAAAACACGATGAAGCTTACATTTCTTTACTTATCGTTATTATAATATATATATATATATATATATATATATATATATATATATATATATATATATATGAGATAATGGTATTACAATACGATCTTTTAACCGAAATCGGTAATTTGTTGACGCCGAGGACAGATCTCGTTGGCTCGGTCTTTTGACTCTCGGGTCAATATCATTCCCGATATGGATAAAATACATCGTATAGTGTACTCGATTTGTCAAGAGACAAATCGAGACAAGACAGCGACGTGCACATATTTGCAAACCAAATGATAACCCAAATCATCATGGGCCCATTGTTGTTGTAATGGAAATCTCAAAAAATCACGCAAAATATTTCCATTACAACAATGTTAAAGTGGGCCCATAAGTGGGTTCGGATGTCAGACCTGCAAATATGTACACGTTGGTCAAGAGCATTTCTACAATATCCCCGATAGGCCCACGACTCTTTGTTCACTGCGATCCATGATCCATAGAGGTTCGTATCGCTCGAAGAAATAATCCTCCAAATAAAATGATAAGATAAAAAATTCACCCAAAAATATATTGTTTTGTTTTGTTTTTAAGAGTTTTACGGCGCTTGCAACGCATTTAGGTTATATCAACGCCAGTAGAAATGAATAAAATTAGATAGCACATATATTCTAGATGTACAATTAAAAGGACTTGAGGAAAGAGTAAGACAAAGGGAAATGGTACAAATAGGGAACAGATGTAATGCACACTATCAGTGTACTTAGTTTTTGATATATATATATGAGATAATGGTATTACAATACGATCTTTTAACCGAAATCGGTAATTTGTTGACGCCGAGGACAGATCTCGTTGGCTCGGTCTTTTGACTCTCGGGTCAATATCATTCCGATATGGATAAAATACATCGTATAGTGTACTCGATTTGTCAAGAGACAAATCGAGACAAGACAGCGACGTGCACATATTTGCAAACCAAATGATAACCCAAATCATCATGGGCCCATTGTTGTTGTAATGGAAATCTCAAAAAATCACGCAAAATATTTCCATTACAACAATGTTAAAGTGGGCCATAAGTGGGTTCGGATGTCAGACCTGCAAATATGTACACGTTGGTCAAGAGCATTTCTACAATATCCCCGATAGGCCCACGACTCTTTGTTCACTGCGATCCATAGAGGTTCGTATCGCTCGAAGAAATAATCCTCCAAATAAAATGATAAGATAAAAAATTCACCCAAAAATATATTGTTTTGTTTTGTTTTTAAGAGTTTTACGGCGCTTGCAACGCATTTAGGTTATATCAACGCCAGTAGAAATGAATAAAATTAGATAGCACATATATTCTAGATGTACAATTAAAAGGACTTGAGGAAAGAGTAAGACAAAGGGAAATGGTACAAATAGGGAACAGATGTAATGCACACTATCAGTGTACTTAGTTTTTGATTACCTAAAAATCTCATCCAGACACCAACACAAGATCCCACTTAGAGGAATACACTCAAATTTTTAAAAATCATGTTTAGATAAAAAGCAGCACATAACAAAGAAATGCTTTCCAAGGGAAAACATATCATCTCCCAAAACAATAACTATACATTCGATTATTTCCCTCGCAGCCAAATGTAAATGTAGCTGCTCGAATTTTCGTAATTAAATTAAAGCTTACATTCAATTCTACATTGTTATTTACCTCCCAGCCAAGGACATCGATCAGGGTCAGGACAAAACTAAGTAATCTCGGGAACCTCACCCAGAAAAAAAATTGGTCAATGTAGATTGAATGTACGTACGTATATTTAAATATCGCAGTTGATTGGAGGAAATGGAAGGGGGGGGGGGGTACCAACGAAACAATAATATAATATGTAACAACATCAATAACAAAGCAACAAAATAGACCACCACAACAACCAACACCACTAACAACAACACCAAAAAACAACGACAATAACTAGATGAACAAAAATTAAATGCTAGACTCCAATAATATAATACTTTGCTTGCTTTTAAGGGTTTTACGGCGAATATAATAATAATAATAATAATAATAATAATAATAATAATAATAATAATAATAATAATAATAATAATAATAATAAATGATAATGATAATAATAATAATGATAATAATAATAATAATAATAATAATAATAATAATAATAATAATAATAATAATAATAATAATAATAATAATAATAATAATAATAATTTTTAAAAAGTGACAATAATTTCTTTTCAAAGTTAATTAACTCCAAAGAGCGGCAGCAAGAGGCTGTCTGAATCCGAGGAACCTAAAAAATACTGACCCCAAGAAGGGCATGGGAAGCCTTGAGAATGGACTCCGAAGACTTTCCATATTCATCACTTCGTTGGTATTTGACTTTGTTAGCATCTTGTCTCGATTTCAAATCAGAAATAATGGGTTACAAAACAGATTACTTTATTTGTTGACAAATCCGCTGATTCATTGTTATCACTTATTAAAAATTCATTAACAGGAAAACAACCTCTCTCTCTCTCTCTCTCTCTCTCTCTCTCTCTCTCTCTCTCTCTCTCTCTCCCTCTCTCTCTCTCTCTCTCTCTCTCTCTCTCTCTCTCTCTTCCAGATGAGAGCGAATGCTCGAAACAATATTGTAGTAGTTGATTATAATTATACTTGAAATATTTTATAAATAGCTTCTTTAATCAAAAAGTTGAGCACTATTATTTCATTGTTTTCGTTTTTATTATATTTATATGAATATATATATATATATATATATATATATATATATATATATATATATATATATATATATATATATATAAAATCAAGAAGGTCACTCACATTTTTTCTGTCACTATGGGAGGTCGGGAACCCCACCCAGAAATACCATTAAGACAAGAGTTCCGTTTAATTTTGTACATAACACATTATATTGAAAACACTCTTTGAGAAAAGATAGAGCGGGGTTTTCTTTTTATTACTACCCTATAAAGAATTGAAATAGCTTAAAAGCTAGATATGATAGAAACATTTAGTTTTTTTTTTTTGTTTTTTTTGCATAGTTTTTCTACACTATTCAAGTTTGTTGTGAAAATTTTAGGAAGATGCTATAAGTCGTTACAACACAGCCGCGCTTTTTAAAAAAAGGTAGAAAATTGACTCAAGCGATTTTCTTTTTACTCAAAAATTGAAAGAAATAAAAAGAAATAAACGCTTCAAAAAATTGCTCTGGTCAAATTTCTCCCTTTTTACAAAAAGTGTGGCTGTATTGTAATATCTTATAGAATCTTCCTGAAATTTTCACCACAAAAAAAACTTGAATCGTGATGAAAAAAATATGCAAAAAAAAACAACAAAAAACAAAAAAAAAAAAAACAAAAAAAAAACAAGATGTTTCTAACATTTCTAGTTTTTTATCGTATTTCAATTCTTTATCGGGTAGTTTAAAAAATAGACCCGGTATTTTTTTTTACAAAATAAAAAAGAAGAAAAAAAAACAAACAATATAATTCTAGAATACCAGAATGACGCAATGAGTCACGTCCTCAGACCGCCAGAAAAGTGATTCAAAAACTCTGTCAATTGTAGAAATAAGCGATTAAGACATTATGGACAACAATATCATATATATAGTATATTTCTTATTTTGTTATTGGTTGGCATTCGTCACTACAGTCGTGCAGAACGACCTGTATTTATTTTCAGGCCTGATAACCCAAATCAGTAATGACGCATGGTAATTCAGTAACTGGCTTTAAACTATCGGAACAATGGCGGACGCCCTTATGAAATATTTCTCCGACGAGCATAAAAGCGTATCCAGGGGGAAAAAACATTATAAATCTGACCTTGTTTTGATTTTTACACATTCTGATCACAAGACATATGAAAAGTTCTAGCAAGCATGAAGAATAAAAAGTACCGATTTTCTTTGTTTAGAACCAAGATGGTCGCCGTTGCTGGGTGGCGTGACATCAGACTATTGAATCCAATTGGTGTTGGCTCGTTGTTGTAATGGAAATACTCTCGAATTAGCGCAAAATAATCTTGTCCATTTCCAAAATGTTAAATCAAACTCGTAATTGTTTTCTGTTATCAGACCTGCTAATATGTACACCTTGCGTGGCATCAATCTATAATTTGTAACCTATCTTGTCAACCTGATGCCTATTATATCGGGATGGAGTGGCTGCCAAAACGTGAATTCCAGTTAATATGACGAGAAATTCTAGTTTTCCCACTTATGAAAATAATATATTCAATTTGCCTTATGAAAAACTTCAAAATGACACTATCGAAAAAAAGGTGGTTGGAAATCAGAAGTATATATATATATATATATATATATATATATATATATATATATATATATATATATATATATATATATATATATAATCGACATCTATGAGCGCCTAAAAAAAGCCCCCCCCCCCCCCCAGCCACACACACACACACACACACGCCACACACACACACACACGCACACACACACCACAAGATTTTCACTCACAGTGTGCATTTATTAGAATGTACATATTATTCAACTCAAGTTTGGTTCTCTTCATCTGAATTACTCAAACATAAAATCGCTTTCAGGCAAAAGTTGGCATAATCCAGTTGTTCATTACCGTGGCTAATAGATGTTTAACTCCTTATCGACTGTTTTCAAGATTTTTACTGAAATGTAATATCGACCCAACACACAAATTGAATTTTTAAACTCACATTTAAAAAGTAATAAGTAGCCTACATACGAGATTTCATCTTGTTCAGGAAAACAAGCTTTACAAAACTACACTAAGGTCTTGTAAATATGAAGATTGTTCTAAACATTTTGTGATTTGTAAAACTAAATCTGTATAATAAAAATACCTTCTGTGACAATTTTTCTGCAGTTGGTAAGGAGAGGGTTAAGTGAAAATAAGACGAACCATTTATTCAAATGAGCCTAATTTGTTGAATTGCCTGATTATGAATAGGGAAAAAAACCTATTTCGACGTCAGACAAATTGGTTT
>NC_088364.1:19421337-19508837 GCF_034508935.2 Berghia stephanieae
TTCCCCTTCAACCATCAACTTGCTAATCAAAGAACACCACCGTCTGTGTCAATTGTGACATCTGGTGCCATTCAGTCTGGCCCGACGTCATAAAAACGGGACCGTCACTAAATTTCACGAGACTATTGCACAGGTGTCAAAAATGACATAAGACATAATGTTGATTTTGTGGTTTTGAGGGAAATGTTCGACACGGCAAATTCAGCGGAAAATTTCTCAGAAATTCTCAAAATCACTGTTTATTTATCTTTTTTTTTTTAAAGGAGCAATTGTGATGGGATGGGCGTAGATAAACTACCATTTAGGTGCCCAAATATTCGACCGGCGGTGACAGCCCAAATTATTCAACCGGCGAAAAAGTTCTGGCTCAAATCTCGATCGCGATTTTTTGTTTCTTCTTTAAAAAAAAAAAAAAATTTTTTTTGAATAGTGACGACGGACAAAAACCGGAGGTTCCGGATTAAAACCGGCTGGTGGTAAAAAAACCGGATTTCCGGCTAAAACCGGAAAAGTGGCATCCCTGACACGCTTCACGCGCAAAGGGACCGAGATCGATCCCTGCTGGTGCAGTCGAGATTTTTTTTTCTGATCCCCTGTCTACCCAGCAGTCATTGGATAGCTGGGTCTGTTAGATCTGGCGGAAAGTATTTTGCGATAACAAGCAATTGCTATTGTCCGTTTCACGCTATAGAAACCGGGATTAAACTCCGGTTCCATGGGCTAATGGGACTCTGAATGAAATGTATTGCTTCAAGCTGGCGATTTATTTTATTTCTTCGGATAGTTAGGAATAATGATAACTATTGTAACAGTTCAACAATATCCACTAAACGTGCTCAAAGCGCTTTACAAAGGGTCCCTGACCAACAGCAACAGGTAACATGTAGAACGAAACGCGACGCCTGTTAAGTGATATTACAAGTTTTTCGACAGACAACGCTGTTGACGATCGGGTACTCATTTTACACCAGAGTACAGTGAGAGAATGTGAGTTAAGAGGTTTTTCCAAGGATTCAACTATGCGCCGAGCGACGCTCGAACTCAGGACCTTCCAATCCGAAAGCGAGTGTCATGCGGCTAGAACACATAGCCGCATAAATAGTTGTAACTTAAAAAAAAAACCTTAAAGCAATATAAATATTGATTTGTCCTTGCGTACACATATTCGAAAGTCTGATAACAGGGTAATGTAAATGTTGCTGCTCGAAGAAATAAATTTAAATGTGAAATTGAATGTAAGTTTAAATTTAATTTACGAAAACAGATAAAATGGACGTTTCGGGTTTCCCCTTTATCAACAAAACAGGATGAATGAAACACTACAGACGAATGAGATAATGTGGTAGTGGCGTTGTTAAGATGAATGTAACAACGCCACTACCATATTATCTCATTCGTCTGTAATTTTCATCCATCCTGTTTTGTTGATAAAGGGGAAACTGGAAACATCCATTTATCTGTTTTCATATATTAAATTGAAGCTTACATTCAATTTCACATTGTAATTTAACCCTCTCCTTACCAGCCATTTTCAGAATTTTCCTTCCTATTATCACTCAAACACAATAGCAGTAAAGTTCTTGTGGTGCATAATTTCTTTAGCTAAACATGCTCCACAACACATGTTCATTTTCTTTAAATTTTATGATGTACAAAATCAATTTGAATGAGAAAATTGTTGGTTGTATCGTAACGAATGTGACGATTTTCCTAAAGTTGGTAAGGAGAGGGTTAAGTCTGATAACCGAACACTATTATGGGCTTGATTTAACATTGTTGTAATGGACAATATTTTGCTTTGGTTTGAGAGTATAAGTATAACAACAATGAGCCCATAAAAAATGGGTTATCAGACCTGCAAATAAGTACAATGTCAATTTATCTGTATGGGTAGCAAGAGTTGAAAAAAAGGGATTTAGAAAAGAAGAAAAATAAGAAAAAAATGTTTCTTATTTTATTTTGATCGTAGCGATTTTTCTATTATTTTCACCCAAACCCAATCAATCTCTTTATTTTTACAAGTCTCAATATTATTCGGAAGCCACATATGCAGGTCTGACATCCAAACCCACTTATGGGCCTAGTTTAACATTGTTGTAATGGACAATATCTTGGTCATTTTTTGAGATTTCCATTACAACAATGGGCCCATAATTAATTAGGTTTTCAGACCTGAAAATAAATACACGTCGTTCAGAAGATAACAGATAGGTTGCTTCTTGAGCTGAACTTATTTGGGGATAATGAGTCAGTGAAGCTGGCTGTCAGCATTAGGTGGAGGAATATTACGATATTGAAAACACCTTAGCAATTAGCCAGCTATGTGCCACCAACGACAAGTCTATTTATAACAACAGGATAGTTGATTTATTTTCTCTCTGGAATATTATGTGGGTCAGAATTTGTGCATCTAAATGTGTGTGTAGTAATGTGTGCATTAAATGTTATGTGACGGAATATGTGTTGTAATGTGTGCATCAAAATGTGTGTGTGCGGAATATGATAATTGCGATGTTTGCATCGAAATGTGTGTGGTGGAATATGTCTGTTGTAATGTGTGCATCAGAATTTGTGTTGTGGAATGTGTGTGTTGGAATATGTACATCATCATTCTTACTGTATGGTTGCGGTGGAGGGCATAATCCTTGCAACTCATCGTCCATATTCAAATTATTTTCAAAACGCCCGGTAGTTATTTAGGAGCATCTCTGTGTACCCCCTTCCCTTCCCTGCATAATCCTAATCGTCTTCCGATGAGAACTCAGGAGGCTTGATTGCTGCCATAACCAGACCTCATTTATTAGCAGGTGTTGTTGTCAGCATGCCTGTCACCATGTGCATTGACTTGCAGAAGTTTGGCGTCGACCTACTCGACGTTTCTGCTTCCACCAAAAACAGGGGCCATTACTCGCTGTAGACTAGCACCGTATCAGGGTGAATGTTCTCTGGAATGCCTGGGCCTCTCACGTAGATCCCATTGTTGAGTTTATGTTTTGTTTGTTTAAGGGTTTTACGGCACTTGCAACACATTTAGGTCATATCAGCGCCAGTAAAAAGGAAGAAAGCGGGATAATAATAAGTTCTAGAATTACAATTAAATCACCCAAGAAAAGGGAAGAGAAAGGGGAAATAGTTCAAATAGGAAACAGATGTACATTCCAAGAGCACACTGTCAAAGTATTTGGTTTGAGATCACCTAAAAGTCTCATCCAGACACAAACACAGGTCCCTACTAAGAGGAATACACTCAAAAGTTTACAAATCATATATAATATGTAAACAAAACATAATACATTACATAACATAGAGATGATTTACAAGGAAAAAAATATCATCTCCCAAAACTAACTATACATTCGACTGTTTCCCTCTCAGCCAGGATATCTGGCCAGGACCAGGACAAAACCAAGTAATCTCATTCCAAGACAAAGACAGAAAGCAAGTTGGAAAACAGATATTGGGGGATAGAAGACACAGTAAGAACCTCCCTGCCCACTATGAGAGGTCAGGAACCCCACCCAGATTGTTGAGTTTCTCTAACTTCCAGTCATACCTTAGAAACTGACCGATTAGGTATGGTTGCGGCCAAACATAGCCGTTGGGTTCTTAAGTTACGAGTCATGCGGAGAGTGACTGATCTCTGCTTTCGAGTTTGCGCCACGTTGATAATAGAGAGACTTCTAGGTGCTGCAATGAGAAGAGACCCAAACATGTCCGCTAAAAAGGCAATTGTAAACTTTTCCTTCATTTTGAAATACAAAAGGAGCGGAGACAGACAGTAAAAGGACTGAGAATTAACAGATTATATATTAAAATTACTTAAACTGGAGAACAAAAATTGATTAAAAGTTTACTTTCTGTTAACAAATGTATAAAAACTTTCGTCTCTCTTTGGTGCGGACATTTTGAGCTATCTCCCAATTTTAAATTTTAAATGTTTGCCAGATAAAACCTTTTCAATGCTGATTTCAACGTGTATTTACCTTCTAAATATATCTCAAAATTTCTAAACGTTTATCGTCAGCCCATTTTATGCCACTTTAGCAGACCGATAAGAAGGCTGTCCACAACTGTCAGTTTGAAAACTCAAAAAAAAAAAAACGGCCATTCTCTAATTGTGATAAAAAATTAATGTAAAATTGTAACTATATCACTTGCACCAATAGAACCAGAAACGGAATGCTGATGTCTAATGCACACATATACAAACATACAAACGCATACATCAGGACATATAAATATAATGTTAGACAGTATTCAACCACAAGTAAAAAAATAAACTTTAAACTTAAAGTGACAAGAAATGTAAATTTATGATTTGTCACTTTGATAAACTTTATTCATTTTCCGAAATGAAACATATCAATTCACTCAGGTCTCATATCTTTTCCGATAAATTCAGATTCAGCACTATTTTGTACTGCTTTGTGATCTTTTGATTTAACACTCGCCTTCAAACCGCTTTGTTTGTTTATTTGTTTTTAAGGGTTTTATGGCGCTTGTGACGTTGATGGGATTTCAGTGCCAGTAAAAAGGAAGAAAATGAAAGAGTCATAAGACTATAGATTTACAATTAAAGCAGCCAAGAAAAAGTATGACAAACGGGAATGGTACAAATTGGGAACAGATGCAGATTCTAAGAGCATACCGTCATTGTACATAGTTTGAGATCACCTAAATATCTCATCCAGAAAACAAGCAGAGTATCACACTAAGAGGAACACACTCGAATGCGTACAGTATACATTAAAAACAACATATACATGTATAACAATACATAACAGGGAGATGATTTACAAGGGGGAAAAACATCATCTCCCAAAACTATAACTAGACAGTTGACTGTTTCCATCACAGTCAGGGACTCCGACCAGGGCTAGGACAAAACCAAGTAATTCCATTCCAATACAAAGACAGAAAGCAACTCTAAAAACGAGATATAAGGGGATAGAAGACACAGCGTGACCTCCTGCCCACTATGGGAGGTCAAAGACCCCATCCAGCAAACCACTTTCTTCAGTGCAAAATTGAGTCCTTTGAAAATGGTCTTAAATCAAATTTTACATTTCCTCACCATGTTCAGACATTAAACTTGGTCATTAACAGCATTGTTTCTGTTGAAAAAAAAATAATTAATTGAAATAGCGCCTTACAGACGTCATGTCTCGTTCTCATGTCAAGTGTTGCTTTTGGCTGGGGAACCCTTGTAAAGCGCTTTGAGCATAATATATGTGGATATTGCACTATATAAATGCTCACATGCTCAAAATGCTAAAGGGAGGTCCCAAATAGGTTGTCCTCATATAGGTTGAGTGTTGCTTTTTTGTACATCCAGATATATAACTTCATTAACCAGGAAACTGCCATACTCTGGAAAGACATGACTTTAAAAAATTTGGCCAGAAAACTCATTTTTCAAAATATCCATCGATTTAAATGAACCTCATCTTGCCAAAACCTCTCCTACTTGGGACCTCGCGAGGTTTTCCTATATCCCAGGTTTGAGAGTGTTTGCCAAGATGAGGGTCATTTAAATCAATTGATATTTGAAGGAATACTTTTCTGGCCAAATTTTTTAATACGAGTTTTTCCAGAGTATCGCAGTGAACTGGGTAAAGCTATACGCGCTAACCAAGGTACATTACGTATAACAATTGATAATCCCACCATGGCTTTAAATGAACAGCAACAATGAGTTACACGTTTTTGAACAGATTGCTACAAAGACTACAGGGAATAAAATTCAAATATTGGTTAAACTCTATCAACATCACTTTTTTCTTTTTTTTTTAAAGTGAATTCATTCATTAGAGTTCTGAATACAAATTTTATTCAATTAATACTTCACTCATTAATAAAATGCATCAATATCGCAGATCAAAATGATGATGATGATGATGATGATGATATGATGATGATGATGATGATGATGATGATGATAATAATAATAATAATAATAATAATAATAGTAATAACAATAATAATAACAATAATAATAATAACAATAATAATAATAATAATAATAATAATAATAATAATAATAATAATAATAATAATAATAATAATAATAATAATAATAATAATAATAATAATAATAATAATAATAATAACGATGATGATGATGACGATGACAATGAGCAATATTAATTATGCGTTATTTGCATAATAAAATCAATAATCATGTTTCTGCACAGATGTCTATTGCATAGACAGTACAGCGAAATAAAATAAAGAGCACAGGTTTGCAAATTCCATACGTCTATGCAAGTTGTAAGCTAAGCCATCTCCTCAACAATGAACACACATCGAGCAACACAATCTAGTCGTAACTCACTCAACCCTAACACCGACTATATCTGTAGTTTACGCGGGTTACTTTTACCCCATGCCTATTTATAACATTTTTATGAGACAAACTATAGGCGTAGTTTCAAAGCTAATGTCGTTGGTTTTAACATTTTAATGATAGTTGAATAAATCTATTTCTGGACATGCTCACTTTTAAGACATTTTTTTCCAATTTTGAAAAGTAGCAAAAATCTCTAGGATTGAGTGAGTTAATGGAGCCATTCACGGTCATGAGGATTTCTGATGAAGAAAAGCAAAACAAATGAGAAAATTAATGAACAGCTTTTTTTATGGTGTACAATTATTATTGAGTTATTGCCCTTATCAATGTTAGTGCCAATATTGTATCCGTATGATAATGCACTGGAAGACATTTAAATACTTCTAAATGATGTCACAAATTATTATAATTTCTGAATACTTTATATTCGTATCATTAGATTACTACACATTATCTACATTGATGTTAACTTTAACTTTAACGTGAGCTTTTTATATAGATAGTATGCCCTTGGCCAAGAAGCTCACAACATTGACATCCGGAAGTATAACGGGCCAACACATAAAACTCTGTGTTACCATGAACTTTTATAGTATGATTAATACAGTTAAGTGAGAATTACTCATGAACAAGGATGGCAAAAAGCAATAAAAAAGACCTGAGTGACGTCATTTTCATTCTATCTATAGTGCAATATCCACTAAACGTGCCCAAACGTTTGTGCATTTATGTTATATTACATAACGCATTGTACACTCATTTTACTTTTAATTCCATCTTAATTGCTGATTTTGACACCCATATCTTTTAACTTTACAACTCGATTTGATATCATGTCAGAGTTGAGCAAAGATCTGAATATTGAACTAGATAAAAAAAAATAATACAAAATTTAACTTTTGACTCCTCATGATATTGCAGTTATTTTTTTTAAAACAAATAATATCAATGTGACTCAAACTTTATAATTAAGACTTAAAGTTTAGTTTTCACTACCTCATTTATCCCTGACATAAGACCAAATAGGGATCAAAAGTGTGCAGTCAGAAAAACTAGTTCCAATCTCAGTGGAAGTGTAAAACCACTCTTCCGGAGGACTGGATACATACCTAATATAATTGATCTTCTGGTTTCAGAGTGACGGCATTTTATTTTCTGGTTTAAATATATGCTGGTCATCAATAAAGATCATCCATCCTCGTTCTTTTACGTCCTGTTATCCTAATAATGTGCCTATAAACCCTATAACTAAAATAGTTATGCCACCTTGTGATTCAATATCTGCAACCTATTCATAATCAATATCCCAAAAATCTGATTACATACACACTTCCAAGAATTTTGGAATCAGAAAAGTAGAAGGTGGTGACGTAATGACATTTCTACCTTATTGCGTTATTGGACCAAAGTTTGGGAATATTCAGAAAATACATTTGTTTGACCAACATTTAATAACTGATTTGTTCATTTTCATATATTTTTCAATAAAATTTGGACAAATAATTTCAAAATTGTAGGACTTTACTTGGATGTTTTTTCTTTTTTAAATCTTTTAATATTACAAATTATTGAGATATTTGGACCTACCTTGACAGCCACCGGTCTAGACACACCCAACAAGTCGCACAATTCATTCCTTTTCTCTTTGATCAGAACCACATCCACATCATCCCTTAAGAATGACACAACAGAATAAATAAAAACTATTAAGTTCTATATCTATATCTGTATCTTATTCCAAATATAATATTACTGGCTCACTTGCCCATCACTGTTCATAGACTGTGCAGCTAAGTGGTCTTGTGGTATGACACTCGCTTTCGGATCAGAAGGTTCTGGGTTCGAGCCTTGCACAGCGCATAGTTAGTACTTGGAAATGGCTCTTTGCTCACATTCTCTCACTGTACTCAAGTGTAAAATGGGTGCCTGGCCGTTAACAGCGTTATCTCTGTCTGATAAAATGTAAAATCGCCTAACAGGCATTGTGTCTAGTCCTACATGTTAAGTGTTGCTGTTGGTAAGTGATCCCTGTAAAGCACTTTGAGCATGTTTAGTGGATATTACGCAATATAAAATCTCAACTTAAAAAGCTCAACATAAAGCATAGGCTATTAATGACAGCACGCCATCATCCTCTCCATCCTTGTCTGTCTTTCCAGTTCTTTTCAGTAATTTCCGTCTTATTTGCATCTGCATCTGGGACATGTCACCAGGTGTTTCTTGGTCATTCTCTTTCCCAATTTAATGCTTGCCAGCTTGTATTATTGGCTGGTCTCCTCAGAGTGTGCCATATCTCAATTCTTCTGTGGCAGACTTCTTCAGCTGGTAGCTATTTGGTTTTCTCTTATGTGATTGTGTAAAGTAAGATTATTCGCTTTTCTAAGACGTTTACCACATCGCTTAGCACTGAAATTGTAAAGCTTTTAGGAAGATATTTGCAACTACACATTGCCTCCTTACTATGGCAACCAACATATGTCTAGAACTTGTCAAACATAAGCCATTTCCATACCATTTGGGAGCTCTAAAATTCATCCACTTGTCCACCTTTCAAAGAAGCATTGTAGATTTGCTGTACAATGACAAATCCCCAGCCCACTAGTAATCCATGTTTAAAAAAAAACACTGAGGAACTGATACACAATGACAAAGACCTGTTGTACTTGTTACAGAAGTGTCATAGAAGCACTGCAAGTCTACTGCACAATGACAAAGACCTGTTGTACTCGTTACAGAAATGTCATAGAAGCACTGCAAGTCTACTGCACAATGATAAAGACCTGTTGTACTCGTTACAGAAGTGTCATAGAAGCACTGCAAGTCTACTGCACAATGACAAAGACCTGTTGTACTCGTTACAGAAGTGTCATAGAAGCACTGCGAGTCTACTGCACAATGATAAAGACCTGTTGTACTCGTTACAGAAGTGTCATAGAAGCACTGCAAGTCTACTGCACAATGATAAAGACCTGTTGTACTCGTTACAGAAGTGTCATAGAAGCACTGCAAGTCTACTGCACAATGATAAAGACCTGTTGTACTCGTTACAGAAGTGTCATAGAAGCACTGCAAGTCTACTGCACAATGACAAAGACCTGTTGTACTCGTTACAGAAATGTCATAGAAGCACTGCAAGTCTACTGCACAATGATAAAGACCTGTTGTACTCGTTACAGAAATGTCATAGAAGCACTGCAAGTCTACTGTACAATGACAAAGACCTGTTGTACTTGTTACAGAAGTGTCATAGAAGCACTGCAAGTCTACTGCACAATGAAAAAAGCACTGCATTATATAATAGAATTAGGTCACACTGAAATATTTTAACCATTGCCATTTGAATGATGACACATCTATACATGGGTTGTTAATAATCAAGTCTTACTATTTAGAAAAAAATATTGGAAAACTTAGAAAACAATGCATGTGCGTATCCATCCCTCTTATTCTACATCCAGTTATTTTAACAATTTTTTTTATCGTTAACATACCAGCTGGTCTCACTCAAGATAGTCATCACCTCGTCCATGCTTTCCACTGGCACAGCCTCGTCATACGTCATCAATGCCTCATACAGTTTGTCAGATGTTGTCTTTCTCACCTAGAGCAAATCATCAAATGTGGAAGCTAATTAATCTCCAAATATTAAATTTATAAGAACTGATTGTCTCACTCAACATTAAGGCTGAGTCCTCTGGCGAGAACAGTGAGAGGACTTGAAGAAGGGCTGTGCAAGAAGAAATGAAGGCTGGGAAGATCTGACACAAGCTCAGCAGGCTCACTCGAAAAAAATATTTTTTAAAAAAATAAGGATGGCAAGAAGATTTTCGTTGATGCCAGAGGTTCTTCGAGTCGAGGTTTCTCCACCTCCCCTTTGTCTTAAATGGATCTCAAGGAAAATAACTTTAACAAGGCTGAGAATACTTTTTAAAATGGTCTAAATCCCTAGAAGCAAAATTTTCCTTGACGTTAAGTCACCCTGTTTGATGGCTTGTGAAATTACAATGTCATGCAGAAAATTTTCTCAAAAGATATGTTTCTAAATTCATTTAAGGAAGAGCTGACATTCATAAATACATCTTCATTTACTATTCAGAAAAAAACTGATAAATTGCATAGACTTCACTGGATAGGATTATGATAAATGGTTGTAATTTCGTGCTTAATACTTAATACCCCAAATATCCGTAGTTTCATTGTTGTATTGGAGAATCTCTCAGTATTCCGTCAAACCCATTTCTGTAGCCATAATTGGAAAGTGCCAGAAAACAATAGAGAATAAAAATTGCGGCGGCAATGGGGCTCAAACCCGCAACCTTACTGGTACGACAACTCCGCCTGGCCGGGGAGATCGTTACTCTACCATGTGAGCTATCCACGGTCGTGTAATTTTTATTCTCTTTTATTGACTTCTGGCACTTTCCTACTCACTTCATTTCTTGTTGTTATCAACATAAGAGCCTGCTCCACTCACTTTTCTATAGCCATAATTGCATAGCCATAACACTATAAACACTGTACACTGCTACACTGTAGCCATAATTGCATAGAGATGGTTGCTTGCCACCATTAAAATATGCACTTTACTCCATACCTAACAAACCTAGGTATACAAGTCACTGCTGGGTGGAAAGAAGAGGATCTTTTATCTAAAACCTCCACTGACTGCAGCATCCAGACACTTCTTGCTTGTGAGATGAAATCTACTAAATCCCAGTTTGTACATATTTAGGCCATTTAAGCGGCAGTAAAAAGGAAGAAAATGGGATAGTAAAAAAATTATAGAATAATAATTAAAGCACCCAATAAAAGGAAATACAAAGAGGACGTTCAAATAGGGAATATATGGAGAATTCAAGAGTGCACTATCAGTGTACCTAGTTAGTTTGAAATCACCAAAAGTCTCATAAAGCAATTTGTGATATTTTGTCATTGAGAGAATGTATTGACCAATGATTGAGATTGACCTTACCCTTGGATAGCTGTGACATAGGAGGATCATTAAGGCATGCAGACTCTTGGCGCGGGGAGTTCCTTCAAACTGAAGAAGACCACAGTATCTGTAAAAGTGAATCAACACAAACAGAGTTTAAGGAGTGGGGATCTTGGGGGTTGCAAGTAAAACAGAAGAAGAAACAGGGGGATAAACAAGAGGAAAAAGAGGAGGAGAAAAGGGAGGAGGAGGAGGGGGACGAGAAAGGGGAATGAAAGTTAAGGAGGAGAAGAAGAGTTGTGTGTAAAAAATGTGAGGGAGGAAGAGAACTACTAACATATAAAAATATAATAATATTTATCTTTTGCCTTTAGACACTGCAATGCGAGCAATAACTATATTATACCTATTTCTATTATAAAAGGATGAATAAATAAGCAAATGTAATATAAATATATAAACAAATCAATCAATAAATTAACATATACACAATAAACATTTACATGGTGTATGACAATGGATTCATCATGCTCAATGCTTCATGAGTTTCCTCAGAAAGCTGTATGGAATCAAATTTCCATTTGGTGCAGAATAAGTTGGCTGTAAGGTGTCCTTTTTGTACAATGTATGACACTGCCTACAGCCACGAATTCATTTCATTCAAAGATTGAGTGGGGTAATGTGTGTCAAGTGCCCTTCCCAAGGACAAGACGCTGAGGGGCGAGTTTTATCACCAAACTGGTCACTAACCACACCATGTATAACGAGTTTTAGTTACAAGATGAGATACTCTCCCACCGAACCATCAAAGCCATCACATAGTAGACTTGTTATCCCAGTTGGCAGAGCAATCACCTTACGAGTGAAAGGGTTTGTGTTGGTCTTGGATGTGGTTGAAATTTTTTTCTGACCCATCTGTACATTAGAGTTTGTGTAATTGAGTTTGTTAGATCTGAGGGAAAGTGCTTTACGATAGACAATCATCCTATCAAAATGGTAGTAAACAATTATTGTTATTGTCCATTCAATGTTTAAGAAGCAGGATGAAGTTTGTCAGCTCTATGGATCTTATGGCCCTGAAAGCAAACTGTTACCACCACATGTGTTTTATGTCAAACTCATTTGAATACTTAAAAGGACTTTATAGGCACCTAGAGAGTAATAATTCTTCTACACGTTTGGGCCAAAATATATGACAAGTGATTCCTCTAAGACTTTACTCAAAAGCAAAATATATGAATTAATGAACAGGATGAAAATAAAAATGAAAGCACAGCTAAAGAAAAGAATCTATGACACTGAGATCCTTTGTCGCTCAGTTAAACAAACTTACACATCAGCAGCAGCCATGATTTTCTTTGGTTTTCCACATTTATGCATTTCTGTTTTCATCAATGTAATAATTTTCATTGGAATGGAATCACTGGGGATATCAAAGGAAAAAAATATAAAGACTTAAATCATACAGTATTGAAAGAATGCAAGTGTAAGCCTATTAACACTAAAGTTATTTCTCTCTTGCCAATCTTAAATCTAAAAATTTGCAATGAAGATTAATTTTAAGTTGAAAAATTGAACACAGCGGTGAAAATTAACAAACTTCAACTAAAAATCTTCAAAGGAACCCACAACAATTTTTAATTAAAATATCATATGAAACCAAAGATCTTTTTTTAGTCTTTATTTTGAACGGGATCTCATGTTTGTGGTTGTTTATTTTGTCTGATGAAATGTTGAGTAAAGAAAGTGGGTAAAAGTGAAAATGCGTTGCGGAAAATTAATGGATTTTGAAAGGGAGGGGCATCTTGAAAATCTGATGTCTTGAAGGCATTCGACTGTAATGAGCTATGAATAGTGGAGGTTAAAAAGCTTAAGCTACCCTATCAAAAAATATTGGCTGCTGAAACATATGGCACCTCAAATGACCTAAAAAACTGCTTTATATTTCTTTTCTTTTTTTTTTTATCGAAATCCTGGAAGAAACGGGCCTTGAATAAAGAATCGGACCAAACCATTTAAAAATTCGCCCTTTTTTTCATATATAATGGCAAAATGTCAAAAAGGCTTCTAGATTGAACTCTTGAATGATACCAGGCTTGCTTACATTGTACTTTCTTCCAAGTCATTTCAAGTCATTGTGCGAACTGGACGCGTCAAGATGTGGTCGCAATTGAGCAATTTTTTAAATGTTTTCCTCTTAGGCATCATTTTTGTTTTGATGTTACACTCAAAATGTGTTATTCCAGAGTATAATTTCTATAACCTTGCGCAGCTATCTACCAATTTTCACCTCTCTACCTTTGTAACTTATTGCTGTAGTTGGGTTCAAAAATGGCCATTTTCACAATAATTGCATAAGAACATTTAGGCCCATTTTTCGCCAACTTTAAGGAATCTTATCTTCTTTATTTATTATCCGATTTTGCTGATATTGGTATCATTTTTATCAGAACACAAATATCTATGAAGAGGATTCAATTGCATACAGATTGCCCTTTATTCTAAGACTGGGGTTTGGAGTGCCATGGTCATCTTATAAGCCTTGTGGAATCTTATTAATGTCTCTTAAAATGAATCCTATTTTTTTTCCACTGAGCAGATTGCAGCAATCATGCACTGCCAACTTGCAAATGAGCTGCTATCACAATTTATTTTTAAAAATTCTTTTACAGTGACAGAGGTGTTACCATTGGGAAGTCATTTTATGCCTCAGTAGCAGTATGAAGAAATAGTACGAGTAAAAAGCCTTTTTCAAAGATCACCAGGACTCGAACCTGGGACCTACAGGTCATCATCATAAATATAAAAAGCATTAAAAAGTATATGATTTAAGATGAATGCATTTAAAAAAATAGCTACATTCTTTTTTGTTTTTGTTTTTTCTTCTATATTTTGTTTGTTTTATTTTTTTTTTAATTTGACATTTAAAATCCAACCTGGCAACTGACCCAAAAATATGGATAAAATTTACCTCTCAGCAGATGGAAGACAATCCAAAACACCCCATGACAACATGTGATCCAGGGTCTTCATCAAAGGAACGCACACCCTGAAGTATAAAAACAAATTAATTATACAATGATTGATCATAATATTACGATAATGGGATACCGCTGTGTATTTGAATGGATGCTTTTCTGTATATATATATATATATATATGGTTTTGGGGGGTATATAATCTCATATACATTCCCTATCGACCCAGGTGTGATTTAGTACCTTTGTCAAGCGCTTTGAGCACGTTTAGTGGATATTGAACTATATAAAAGCTCGGGGTTGTTTTTTTGTTTTTGTTTTGGGGGGGGGGGGGGGGGGGGGTATTAATGGATTTGAGTTTCCTTCTTGTTAAGGAACCTTACTAGGGCAAAGAAAATGTCAAGTGATAGGGAAAAAAAAAACCAGAATAATGTATGGACGTGAACAAAGGATATACTAATGGGGATTAGAAGGGAGACAAACATGACACTGCAAGACGAATGAGGAAGTTGAGGGCTCCCACCCAGTTCATACCTGTCATCTTTCTGATAGTCCTTGAACACTGTCAGCAGCACTTCTACAAAGCTAGTGAGGGCTGCTACGTCTCTTGACAGAGTTCTCATGTAATCCTGGAGTGACTGGCTTGAATATTTCACCTGGATTTGAACAAAATTTAAAAACATATGCAGATTCTTTTATTCGGTAAATTATAGAAATCTTAATAATAATAATAATAATAATAATAATAATAATAATAATAATAATAATAATAATAATAATAATAATAATAATAATAATAATAATAATGATGATAACGACAACAACAATAATATAATAATCATAATTCAAAGTAATTCAAGTACTTTCAAAGCAACCTCTGGTTTTTATTGTTTGGAGTTGGACAACCACATAACATTTAAAACTATTTAAAACATAGATTAGATTTAGAAGACTCCTCTAGGATTAAAAAAAAAAAAAAAACGAACTGAAAAATATCATTAAAAAGTCTGCTTTTCTTATGAGAAAAGTCATTGTATCTTGACTGATAGTAAAGATCAAGAGGTGAGTGGCTTTGCATCACGTTAGCACATTGAATCCAATTTCAGTATCATAGGATGGTTAACTTTGTCAAAAGAAATACACTTACAATCGACTCGGTAAGACCTCCAACGCTGACGATCATACCCAACATGAGGCTGTAAATGAAATCTGGGAAGGCGAATAACCCTGAAAACATGGGAAATGTGTCTGACTCGATGGCCCAGTTGGTGGCGCGCACCTTTGATCTAGGAAGAAAACAATAAAAACATACAAATAAATATTGAAAGGCAAAATAGGCTGAATGACGGATTAGAGCTAACCGGTGCTCTTAAGGTGCTCAATTATTACTTATAAATAAAACATAACACATGGGCTGACATAAAGCGGAATGCGTGCAAAATTCCATGTCGATTTTTAGTTTTTTTGTTATAAAGAATATTGGTGACCAACTGCCTTAAAAAGTATTATGTTAAATAGTTTAGGTGTCATTAATTGAATTTATCATCAAATACATCAATCTTGGATTCATTTATGTTCAGTCATGTTAAGGACAATAGGTATAGTTTTTTTCAAGTGATAAAAATCAAACTGCAACCAACGGATCTGCTTCTAATTTTGACACAGGTAATCCAATAAACTTCTTATTACTCCTGTAAAGTTTGATGTGACTGTGCTGATTTGCTTGGATTTTATTTTAAAATTTTCAGAGGAACTTATTTGCTGGTCACCTGGTAATGCCAGTTTGAGATGAGAGGTCAGATTAGGGTTCTCCCTATACGGTCGGGGGGGGGGGGTGTAATAAAGTATTTAAATACATCATCAGTTTTCAGGGAACGGTGGATAAGGTAGTGAGGGGACTTGTTGAATTTCATGCTTCCAACACCATCATTGATTTTGTCAGCACTTTCATAACATTAATAAATGTCTCACATGGCTACTTACTTTGGAAATATGCCTTTTATCTTTTCTTCATTGGGGATGTTTGGAATGGGCGGACTGCAGAAGAGAAGAGGATGAAAAAAAAAAAAAGAATAAAATTTTAATTGCCTGTATCAATAGAAATAGCAGAATCTCTAGAGTGACATTTTGACCAAGAATAATGTGTCTAGAATCTCAAGTCAAGCAAATTCTGACTGCAACAAATGCACGTGTGCACCCAAAGCTCACAAATAAAGTCAATGAACGAATGTTGACTTCTACAAATGTGATGCTGCTATTATACATCTGTACACATTTACATTAAGCATGTCAACTCAAGTGGGGGATGGATGTTAGATTACGATGGCCTACAAATATATTATGCTGCCAATATAAGTCATTATAAGTGTTAAAAGCATGTCAACTATAGATAGAGATGAATATCACATCTAGACATTCTACAAATGTGATATTGCCAATACAAGCGCATTCAAAGCATGTCAATTCGAGTCGAATGTTGAAATCTAAATTCTGATATTCCACAATTGTGAATAAATATAAAATTGGCACTATAACATAAAAATAGCAATGTGGATCATCCAAAAAAAAAAACAAAAAAAAAAAAACAATTGAAATGAAGACGTCTAACACATATTATCAAGATAAACAGGAAGAAAACATCAGCAGGATCTCTACAAAATCTTTCAGAGAGGACAGTAAGAAGAGGATTAGATAGAGCAAAAGAGAAAGAATGTGGGAAACTTAAACATATCTATCTTATCAAGGATGCTGTTTCTTTTCTAGTTACTTCCTGTTATGATGATTTTCTAATGTTCTAAATACTAATCCAAGAGTCTTAAGTTTATTGTATTATTTAATAATTTTTTTAAAAGGTACCAACCTGTGATACAAAAGACGGCTGAACAAGATTCCTGCCAGATTGCGAGTTCTGTCAATTTTCTCGACAGCTTGTTGGACTAGACAACAGAATACTTGCTTCACTCTAATAAAATGAATAAAAAATTAAAATTAAATATTTTTAAAATTAAAATTAAATATTTGTCATTCCTTATCACTTAACTAAAGACAAAATTAGCAAACTTCAGGTTGCTCAAAATAACGCAGCCAGGCTCATTGTACGCAATAACAAAAAATACCCGTCAGCAACTCTTCTTCTCCGTGAGTTACATTGGCTTCCTGTTGAAAAAAGAGTTGCCTATAAGATTTGTACTGTTGTCTACAAATCCCTGAGCACGAACAGTCCCTCCTATATTAAAGACCTTCTAAACATATATGTCCCCAATAGAAACTTGAGGTCAAGCAATGACCAATCAATCCTTGTCAAACCTAAGCCATTGCGTAAAATAGGTGAACAGTCTTTTCAATTTTCGGCCCCCATTTTTGGAACTCTCTCCCGTCACACGTGAGATGCTCGGATTCGTTGACAACGTTCAAATCTCGCTTAAAGTTTTATCTTTTTACGTCATAATGTTGCAATATTATTTTCATATTTTGTTGTTGTTAAATTGAATTCGTATCACGTTTCCTTCACACTTGTCTCACTGTAATATGTTTTGTTTTATATCACTGTAAAGCGCTTAGAGCCTGTGACAACGGGGTAAAGCGCTATATAAATGCCATTTATTATTATTATTATTATTATTAACTGTGCCAAAACAAATGAGAACCAATCCAAAAAGCTGATGATACTTTTTTATTAATTACTTTTGTACTAAATTACTGTAGCTATGTGGTCTTGTTGTATGACATTTGCTTTTGGATCGGAGGGTCCTGGGTTCGAGCCTCGCTCGGCGCATAGTTGAGTCCTTGGAAAAAGCTCTTTATTCACATCCTCTCACTGTACTCTTAACAGCATTGTCTCTGTCAGAAAAAAATGTAATATCGCCTAACAGGCGTCATGTCTCGTTCTTCATGTTACCTGTTGCTGTTGGTCAGGGACCCTGTGTAAAGCGTTTTGAGCATGTTTAGTGGATATTGCGCTTTATAAAAGCTCAATTTAAATTTAAATTGTAAATCCAATCATTTATTTTCCCAAGAATTAGCAAAGTCTAAAATACTTTCAAAATCAGACCTACCTACATGAAAATTTCAAAAGTCATAATTCTTAGAAGATAAAAACGGTTGTCACTTTAGTTAATTTTATAGATCAACAATCCTCAAAAAATAATGTAGTCTGACATCAACTTTCATTTTCAATAAGTTTTAATGACTTAGAAATGCTCATGAAGTTCTAAAACTGGGGCCAAAATTTCATAATTCTGCAATGTGAAGATGATTTTTTAAATTTCCATTCCAGTAGTGAACTTCAACATTTAGAGATAATCTTCATATTTAAGATAGAAGATAAACAAACACAGTTCAGAGGAAATACTCACATTGGACTGGATAGCATCTTGGGGTTTGAGGAGGATACGAGACTGGTGAGGTCGTGGAGTGCTTGCATCGACGCTTCTCTCACCCTATGGGATGATCAAAGACATTCAAATAAATACAAAAAATATTTAAGAGTAACAAGAATGATACACAAAATTGTGACCTACCACCTCTATCCAGTATCATGTCCAGGTTAACCAGATCACAAAAAGTGAATTTAAATCTAAAATAATCAGAGGTATGACATAATACTTTTTAAGTATCCAAATCCATTCTTCTTGATAAAATTAAATAGTTGGCACAAGACTCATGTCACTGGATATTCCCATTAAAGCAGGAATTCTTTCTCACTAATAATTTCAATTGCAAATAAGAGAATTATAACACAATATTTTGTCTTGTCATTTACATGGTTACATGTTGACATCGTATTTGCCAATCAATATTTTACTGCCATCTGTCTGGATTTGATGCTGTATTAGCGTTTTTTTCTATTTTTGTTATTATTATTATTGACTGAAAAGGGTTTTAAGCCCAAAACATTCTGTACTTGGTATTCTGATCTGTTTTGTTAGAAGCTATTATAGCCTATTTGTTTTTGTGTTCATTACTTTTTACATTCCACAGCTTCTGCAGCCTACTAGTGTAGCTATGTTGTCTAGTGGTATGACACAAACCTTCGGCTCGGAAGGTAAAGGGATCAAGTCCCGCTCTGAGGAATGCTAACTCACATTCTCTCACCATACTCATATGTAAAGTGAGTACCTGGCCATTAATAGCATTGCCTCTGTCGAAAAAAAAAATGTAACTATCGCCTAAGAGGCATCATGTCTGGTCCTACTTGTTTAACTTATTCAATCCTAGAGATTTTTGCTACTTTTCAAAATTGGAAAAAATGTATTAAAATGAGCATGTACATAGATAGTTTTATTCAACTACCATTTACATGTAAAAACTAAAAACATTAGCGTTGATACTAAAGTAAACCCAGGTAAACTACAAATATAGTCGATGTTAGGGTTGAGTGAGTTAAGTATTGCTGTTGGCTAGGGACCCCTTGTAAAGCACTTTGATCATGTTTATTGGATATTGCTGTTAGCTAGGGACCCCTTGTAAAGCACTTTGATCATGTTTATTGGATATTGCGTTATAGGGACCCCTTGTAAAGCACTTTGATCATGTTTATTGGATATTGCCTTATAGGGACCCCTTGTAAAGCACTTTGATCATGTTTATTGGATATTGCCTTATATATATGCTCTAGTTTTTTTTTGGCGTTTTTATTTTTGTTTTGTTTCTTGTTGTTTTTTTTTTTTTGTATTGTTTTATTTTTTCATTTTTTTTTTTTTGGGGGGGGGGGGGGGGGGTTATTACAAAGAACGATGCTTAAGGGCATAAGGTAACTCAATCCACTTACCAAGCTCCTATATCCCCTCTGCTGTCCAGTGTATAATCTTTCATAGCCCCAAACAAAGCATGATAGACTTCCTCTAGACATCTTTTGTTTATCACATTTTCTTTGTCACTGCTGTCTTCAACACCCACTGTTTTACAAACACTGAGAGAGGAATAAATGATTCATAAAAAAATAAGGTGATTTATCTTACAACGCCACTACCACATTATCCCATTCATCTGTAGTGTTTCATTCATCCTGTTTTGTGTTGATAAAAGGGAAACCCGAAAAGTCCATTTTATCTGTTTTCGTATATTAAATTGAGGCTCACATTCAATTAAAAACAGCAAACCACTTCTGTTGAAGGAGTCGCAGATTTAACAATAAAGGTTTCACAATACTCTCTTAACACATGTTCACATTCATTTTATTGATCCAATTTCATTTTATCAGCTCTCATCCTGCATTTTGTGGCGCCATATTTCAGAATCAACTTGCAGTTTGAAAAAAAAAAAAAGAATTGTGAGTAATAAATGAAGTTTACACAAAGGAATGATAATAAAATGGATTTAATGAAAAACAAATACATATAAGAGGGTCCCAATAGCTCAGTTGGTAGAGCAAACGTTTTAATGCAAAGGAACTGGGATTAATCCTGCGTGAAGTCAAGATTTTTTGTTTTTCTGATCCAAAGTTCACTCAGTAGTTATTGGGTAGCTAGGTCTGTTAGATATGGTGGAAATTGCTCTGCCATAGGCTGGCGTCCTATCCATATAGTAGCAAAATTGCTTTTGCCCATTTCGCGCTATAGAAACCAGGATAAACTTCAGCTCCATGGACTTAATGGCTCTGAGGGACCACAACTACATACACAAAGACCTAGTCAGAAAAAGACATTACTTCATTCCCTAGATCATTGATTAGTCAGCATTCAAGAATACCTAGATAATGCAATCACTGCATCCCGTCTTGCTTCAGCCATTTGCTCTTCCTTCTCTTTGATTTTGGTAGCCTCTATGAGGCCATTGATGACCCTTGACACCTGACCTTTCAACATGGGAGCTGGTAGAGCACCAAGAGCCAGACTGTGACCTTGCCTATAAATAGAAAGAGCTAATGTTAAAAAACTTCAGTCCAGAGCAAACTCAATTATCTCCTGAGAGCTAAGTTGGTAGAGCATCAGCTTCACATGAAAAGGGATAGTGATCGATTCTGGGTGTAATCAAGATATTTTACTGACCAGAATAACTGGGTCTGTTAGATCTGGCAGAAAGTACTTTGCAATACACTAATGTCCTTTCCGAAGGGTAGCAAGCAATTGCTCTTGTCCATTTCATGCTATATAAACCGGTGATAAACTCCAGCCTCATGGGCATAATGGCTCTGAAGAACGACTACCTCACTTGATTCAGGCAAGGATGAGAAGGGTTTATCTGTCCCCGCAGTTTTTCGCGTCTGCAAATTTCACCCTTGACCGCAAAAAGACGCAAATTTTTATTTAGCCGCAAAAAACCGCAATTTTCGCCGTTTTTAGGCTAAATTGATGATTTAAAAAAAAAACAAAAAAAACAAAAGCTATGAAAAATTGTGAAAAGACAGCAACTTTCAATGCTAGCATCCAAAATTGGCACTAAGTAACGGACAAACATGTCTAGGCCAAATTTTGCTATTTTGATGGCAAATTTTGGCGTTTGAAATGGCAAAAAATTGCGGGGACAGGTTTATTCAAAAAAAGGAATTCTACCTGATGACTAGAACTGTATAAGATAGAAATTTAGTTTCTAAAATATCATTTTGCTGAGGTTTAGAAGATAAAATTACTCTTTATTATTTATTACCTTTCCAATACTCCTGAAACATATGTCGAACAAAAGGAGAGTATGCAATGCAAATTCATATTTCAAAGATTAAGAACAACAATTCACTGAGTAGAATGATGATTTAGAACCTCTAAATTCTTCCTCTGGCACACAATGATACACAAATTACGTCATTATGTAACCCTTTAACTCAAAGCAAATATTTTGATCAAGATATGGATGAATAGTACTGCCGAGTTCCATATTGAATGAAGGAACTACAAGTAAAAGCTCGTCTAAGGTTTCCAATTCTATTTTTTATATAATCATTCATCTTCCCACTGTTGTTTATAACACTTCCAAGGTATATAAAGTAATACATAAATAATTTAATTAATTGTCGTGTCACCTCACAGGGGTTTTTATTTACCACAATTTACATTTGAAAAATAATTCTGTGTTTTTATCTTTTAAATGCGATAATATGTTTGAGTAAAATTCTGTAATGTGTATTGTATCTGTCTTCGTCTAATAAATTGAAGCTTACAATTCAATATTTATCATTATAATGTGCATTTTATGCCATGTCTATTGTACGCCTAGAGCTATGTTGTATGGGACAGGAGCTATAGAAATAAATTGTCTTCTTATTATCAATTAATTAAATGATTCAATGAAGAAACATCATTTTCCAATATGTCAGACAAGCATAAAAATATGCAAAATGATACATACCTGGTAGCTTGATTTGGTGACTGGAGTTCTTTCATGAATAAAGAAACGACTGACTCTGTAAAAAGAGAATTTGCATATACATTTAATTAATATGACTAATTTAAGCACCTGATATGTCTATAAAGTTTCAAATTTAAAAAACAAAAACAAAAAGAAAACAATAATAATAATAATACTTTCTTTTTACAGTTAAATATGAGCTCTTTAAACCTTTCTAATGTTGGCAAGTAACATTACTTACCATATTTTTATTCTTACCATTTTCCTTCGGGCATGGCATTCACCACCCTTAACATAATTTTATATAGGGGCCGACGTCAAATTATTCACAACAAAAGCTCTTTCACAAAACGAATTAAAAACGAAAATATTGACATATTTTAAGTGCATTTCCAATGAATTTTCTATGCTCACTGCACTTCACATTGCTTCATTTATTCCCTAACAGGGCCTTATGAAACCAAATCTCAATTTCATACAGTGCCGATCACCTGTGTCGCCCTTTTTGTGCTATCCAAGCCATTACTGCCAAGAGACATTCATTCACACTTAGTCAAATGGGCTAACATGTGTAAAATGCTTTACCCAAGGCCCAGAGTTTTGTCACCTAGTTGGTTACTGATCATGCCCAACATTGCTTGGTTTGTTACAAGATTAGATAAATTACCGCAAAGCCATAAAAATATTCATATATCTTACTCAACAATATATGGGCAGTATTGGGGACAAACAGGTTATCCCATGATATACAGAAACTATTTTAAAGACAAATATTAAGAATTATCTCATTAGAAAATATTTGATAGATTAAAGTCAGTTTCCTTTATATATATATATATTATATATATATATATATATATATATATATATATATATAGTTTTATTTTTCTTGGTCCAAACATCTTAGGCATGTTTTTGTGTATGACCCGTAATTGTGGCATTGATATCTGTATTAATAAGGCGCCTAGAGCTGTTTGTATATGGAATATGCGTCATAGAAATGATTTATATTATTACTTTTATTATATGAAAATGTTTTGACAAAGTTACTTCGATGACCTTCAGTGCCATATTAAAGCTTTTTTATTTAAAAATAATTCATATTTTGAAGACTAAAAAGGCTTACATGACACATTGACATAATATGCTGACACAAAACATGGCTTGAACATTAATATAAAAGAGAAAGAAAATAAATATAATATGAAATATTGAGGGATCGCCTAATTATCCTTAAAACTGCCCACATGAACAATATTTATTTTTTTTATCACACACCTTGCTTATCAAGCACAGCTTTTCTCTCTGGCCCCTCAGTGTAGTATTCTGATAGGAATGATGGTATGGCACCTACGGCTGCATTCTATAAGGAAGAAAATAAAAAAAACCAAAAGACACATAAATATAAATTTAGGTACTTGTTTTCCTTTATGTGTCCTTCAGAGCCATTAGGCCCAAGAGCCAGAGTTTATTCTGGTTTCTATACTGTAAAACGGACAAAAGCAATTGTTTGCTACCCTTTGGATAGGATGCTAGTCTATTGTAAAGTACGATCCACCAGATCTAACAGACTTGGCTGCCCAATAACTGCTGGGTACATAGAGGGGGTTGGAAAAAAATCTCTTTTTCACCCAGGATTCATCTCAGTCCCTTGGTGTGTGAAGCAAATGTTCTACCAATTGACCTAACGGGACCAGCCACTAAAAGTTTATCATACAAAAAAAGAAAAAAAAAAATTTAACAAACACATATAAAATGTAAATAAAATAAAAATACATGCTAATTAAAACAAAAACTTAATAATGTTCAAAAGTCAAAGATAGATAAGGTTCCATGCATTAATTCCATCAATCTGTACGTGTGAAATGGCAGACCAATTGCAAATTCAAGGATCATCTCATTCGAGGCTACTCGACTCAGGTGTGAATTAGAAACCAGCTATTGGCAAGGATAGAAAATGTAAGAGTGTTAGAACAAAAAAAAAAGGACTCGCAATGTATGAAATGGAAATATTCTTCCATATGGTCTGCTGGGGGGAATAAATAAAGCGTTGTTTTCATTTAGCATTGTAAACACCTGAAAATTTACCATGTTCTTTTTTTTTCATATATGTGACCCGTCGTCTTCAATTGGTATTATGCCGGGATGAATCGTTAACCAAAAAGTGAATTTAGCATTGAAATGATGAGAAATACCAACTTTCAGGGGTTTGTTTTTTTTTTGCAAAGTAAGAAATTGTGTTTATTCTCCATCATAATGATTAGAAATGAACCTCGGGTTTTATATTTGTGGCTATTTGTCAATTTCCAGCATCCAGTTCTTCTCAACATAATACCATTTTGAAAACGGCAGGTCAGACATCCCTTCTGTATTTTTTTGTTCAGGATACTTGATGACTCATTCATTCTCCAAAATAATCAGAATAGACATGAGGCAACCAAGTATTTCTCCGTGTGGTATCCGGGGTCCATCAACTGAGAGGGTGCAAGAATAGCCCAATGCCAAGCCAGTGAGTCGTAAAAGGTGACTAATGGTGTGTGACTCCCCCTTTTTGAGTCACCTGGTCCTCCAGGTTGGGGGTTGTCGAAGCGTTAACGTCCCTTACGTAAAACTCACTGTTACAGAAACACAGACGGACAAATCAAATCCTTTTTTTAGATTGGGCGACCAAAAGAGTTTCTGCAAAGACAGAATTAATGAAGGACAACAGACAAATACAGAGAAGTGATAAGACATGAAAGAATTTAAAAAGTTAGCTCAGGATAGAGAAGGACGGAAACGTTTTTTCTGTGGCCTATACCCTGAACCAGGGTGAAAAAGGCAACGATGATGAAGCAACCGAGTATTACTTGCCTGGATCTCTGGTTCAATATGTTTGAGACACTCACTGATCACTGACAACCACAGATCTGAAAGTTGAATTTTTTTAAAATTAAGTAGCAAACTTAGGTGCACATTCCTCCCACCCCAAATCCAAGTAACAATAACACACCATACAGTCACGAGTACCATCTTCAACAGATATCCAATTTTTTTATGTCATGGCACAAAACCAAAGGGCTGGAGCTCAGTTGTTCACTGCTGGTTTGGATAAGTAAGTAGGTTATAGAGGAGGAACTGTACAACTGAAATGACTACATCATTATTGGCATTTAAGTTAATAATGTGAATCTATCATAAAAAATAAAACACAATACAAATCACACATAATCATTGAGTAATATGCCTTAATTATATTAAAATGTGACAGATTGTTGCTTAAAATGGCATTTTGTCTGGGTCCAAACAGATGGATACCAGAAAAATTGAAATTCTAAAAATTAAATAGAATTCTAACTATAGCTTATAACTTTTGGCTCAAATTAAATGCCATCACTGAGTTGAGGGAGTTCTTTAAAAAGCTGAGATGTTCTAATTCTGATTATTTTGAATTTAAACTCTATTTTCATCATCTGGTTTATTCTGATATAACTCAGTAATTATGAAGTGGGTCACAAATTTACATGGCCAATTTGTTTTGCTCCAGACCAATGTGTACATGAAAATATCGATCTGTGATTCTTTGCCCCTAAACAGTATTATTTTGAGGTAGCTTAGATGTAAAAATTGTTTTTATAGCTAAAAAATATGAAAAATAGATAGACCCCTGAGACAACAAATTTCATTCCGGTAGAATAGAGAGAATATTTCCGGGAGAGGGTAGCAGCATGACTCAGCAGTACAGTCTTTGCCTCGGACCAGAAAAGTACAGAGTTCGAATACCTGCTGCGCTATGCCGCCTTGGGCACGTCACCTCACCCTAATTCAGTTTGTGGTGCTACACTGACGCTGATGCCTGGGTTATTCCAGTCTTCCTTTGGAATAGACCCTAAAGACAAATTTCCCCAATGGGATGAATATATAAAGGAAATTTGATTATTATTTTTTTAATGGGTTAAGCTTTTATGTTAAATTGAGACGAATGAATATAATTTCTTTAAGTATTAAAAACTAAAATTTCACATTTCCAGTCCTATTAACTTAAAAACCTTTTCCAATATCTGGATTACCCTGACATAACACCGGCTTGCAGCTCTGGGTTACATATAGGCTGAGATTTGAGGAAAGAAAAGGATTTGATTTGACAAAAACAGTGACTACATACCTATCACAGGTTTGTTGTGGAAAGGCATCTGGGACAAAGCACATCGGTCTATCAAACAACACACTGGAGAAAGGGGGAAAATAATTATTTGTTTATTGGTATTTAATTATTGTCTATGAGAAGTCAGAAAAACAAGAATATTGATTCTGTTAATCTAGCAAACAAAAACACAATTACCAGAAACACACACACACTCACACATACACAAACACACCTACACACACAACACATTCACCCACGAGCTATCTTTTCAAGAAGCAAACACACACATAACCATAAACACATACACAATGTTCATAATGGACAAACACAAGCATCCATTTTCTGTCATATATCTACAAACATTATGACCTTAGGATATATCATGTTAAAAAATATAAGCGTTTAACTATTTTCAAATTATACAAAGCAACTCAAATCTACAAGGAACAGCAGAGCACAATACATGTATACAAAATGTCCTTGTTCATTCCTGATTTATGTCTGGTTCTTTGCCAGCATTCCTGTCCATCCAATGGTGATTAACAAGTGTTATGTACTAAAAAAAAGCATATTATTTTGTTTTGGATTGTTTTTTTCATTTTGGACTGAAAAACTATTCTTCAAATATCAATCAATTTAGACGGACCCTTTCAGGTTCAAACCTGACACGATTACCATGGTTCGAACCTTACTGTTCACATCTCTTTTTTTAAATTCCTCAGCCGAGAAATGAAGCCATTTTACCCACTTCGTTGTATTGTACTCCGACTGACACTTGGGTTATCAAAGTCTTTCTTCAAGATAGACCCCTGTGACAACAAATTTCGTTTTGTAAGAATAGAGACAATTTTTGGGGGAGTTTTTTTCAGTACCAAAGAACTACAATCGTACACTGACCTGAAAACACTATGACCATATTGCCCAGAACTCATACATACTACACAAGACATTTTGCAATGAGGGAACTGTATCAAGTCCTTTTATTTTTTAAAAATCACAAACAAAATAAGGTGAGATGGTTAAAATATGCAACATACCTGCTGTCCTCATATATTCTCCTCCATGTCTACGGAACATTTTTGCATCTTCTAACTGAAAACAGAACAAAACAATAGAAAATCTAAGCACAAAATTTGACTTTGAAATAATAAAAATAATACCAGGAAATAAAAAAATAAAAATTAAAATTAAAAAAAAAAAGAAATATGAAAGATACGTTGCTTAGATGAACAAAATTGATGATAAACACTAAACATCACAAACTATCGAACTGGATTTTGGGGGTCCTAACAAATTTATCTTACAGTAGAGAGCTGATTTTAATTTATATTTATTTATCAATGTTATAATAAAGTTTTATATTGTGTAGAGATGAAGTGAAGAGTCAAAAGTCACCATAGTTAAAATGTCGTAAAAGGAAACCATATTGATTTTCTAAGAAGGCAAAGATTTTCAATTGTAACAACCAAGACATCTCACCTTTTTAGTGATGGACTGAATATCATCTAAAATTTTCTGATCACAAAAGGTGGAGAGGGATCTGTAAATAAAGGCATAAAATATAAATTCATTTATACACAGTCGATAAACTGGTTTAAGTAAAAACTTTTCATCAGTGAAAAACAATATGGCTTTTTGACAATTCTTTACGCTTCAACTTTTATTGATGAGTTAATTCAATGTGTTGTTATATCACAGATGTTGTTGTTGAAAACATTTTCAAATCATCACGATATATACACCATAACTTTCTAAGGCTATTACTCATACTCATTGCAAAGGAGCTCCTCCAGTAGAAGAAACTTAATGAAAAATGGTTTGAGTCAGTCTAGTTTGCTGGACACCTAGACAATTTTTCAGCTCACTGCATTTCCAGACTAATTTCAATGTATAATTTTAAAAGATGGCATTTATCAACATACTGGAAGAAAAATAATATGTAGTTTTCAGAAGAAAAAAAAAAAAGAAAATTTAAAATGAATGACCTACATAATTGACCAAAGGATCACATGATAAAAAAAAGTATAAGCTATGTACTCTTGAAACCAACAATTATGCATGTATGCAATATATAAACAAGAAATGAACATGGTAAGAAATTGCCAGAAGACAACAGAGAATAAAAACATCGCGGCGGCGACGGGGGCTCAAACCCCACGGGTCATGGATAGCTCATACAGTAGAGTCACAATCTCCCCGGCCAGGTGGAGTTGTCGTACCAGTAAGGTCACGGTTTCTTGTTATCAACATAAGTGCCTTCTCACTTTTCAGAATATGCATGGATATGACATGATGAACTTATATTCTTATATATAAATAATCAATAAAAATCTGTGTAAAATTAAAAATTTATATCAACAACAGTACTCACACATTCCTTGCCTTTGCCACATTAGACAACGCATAAAGGATCTCAGCACAACCAAGAATGGCACCGTGTCTCTGGAAGAGGTCAAGGCCAGATGTCAGAGGTAGCAATTTGGGCAAAACTGTGGAATAATTAAAATGAGCCGAATAAAAATGTGGTCCAAGTACAATTTCAATGACTTTGAAAAAAATAAAAATGGTAAACTTTAGTTTGATCATTTTTGATGCAAAAGAATAAGATTTCTATATTTGAAAAAAAAAATAATTTAACTTGAGCTTTTATATAGTGCATTATCCACCAAACATGCTCAAAGTGCTTTACAAGGGGTCCCTAGCCAAAAGCAACACTTGACATGTAGGGTGAAAAATGATGCCTCTTAGGCGATATTACAATTTTTGTCAGACAGAAACAACTCATTTTATACCTGAGTACTCCTCAGATACCCAATCTTAAGGGGGAAAAATATATCACAACACTCACTTGTTTTGGCTATGAATTCTGGGTCACATGCAGTCAGTTTGCTGATGGCCTTGGATGAAAGCTCTCGGATTCCACTGGAATTGAATTAGAGTAATAATAATAATATCAAGACTATCAGTTGGAGTTGGGTCATTGATTTTGTTAGAATACAATAACAGATGGATAACAGCTACTAATATCAGCCCTTAAATTAGAAGGAGGAAATATGTTTTGTGTTTAGGGGTTTTACGGCACTTTCGACGACATTTAGGTCATATCAACACCAGTAAAAAGGAAGAAAATGGGATAGTATTAAAGTTCTAGAATTACAGTTAAAGCACTCTAGAAAATGTAAGACAAATGGGGAATTAGTTCAAATAGGGAACTTAGTTTGAGATCACCTAAAAGATGAGACACGAGAATCGGATCCCACTAAAAAGAATACACCCAAATGCTTACATTATACATTCAAAACAACAAATATAATAATACATAATAGAGAGATGATTTACAAGGAAAAAAATATCATCTCCCAAAACAATAACTGTACATTTGACAAATTGGAAAACAGCTATAGAGGGATAGAAGATACAGTTAGTGCCTCCCTCGTTCCAAGACAAAGACAGAAGGCAAATTGGAAAACAGCTATAGAGGGATAGAAGTTACACTATGGGAAGTCAGGAACCCCACCCAGAGTTAACTGGTTGTTTGTTTGTTTGATTTTAAGGGTTTTAAGGCGCTTGCAACAAATTTAAGGATGAAATAGAGATGGGTCAGTCACACCTTGAGAAGAACAGAGAGCAACGTCACCTGCCAGTCCCAAGATTGAATACAACAAGGGACATGACAGGTGTCCGATACTCACATAATGGTGCTCACTGTCTTACGAAATGAAGATGACAGGCCTCACATTGGAGACTACCAAGAACAAAGGCAAGGACAGAAGCAGATGGCAGATGCTTGTAGAGGCCTAATGTTCCGCAAGGAAGAAAGAGGATTAAAAGCAAGAGACAGCTAATAATAAAAGAGGTCCTGAATCCACTTCAATTTGTCAGGCTGATTATTTTACAACAAAAATTAACTATCTTTAATATTAAAAAATCCAAACTATTTCCAAAGCACAAGCAATTTAAAATCATAGAACTAAATACTATTCGAAATTGAAATAATTTTAAACTGATATTATTAAAATCCTGAAGTAGAGTCTAAATCATTCTTTGTGAAACAGTATAAAACTCTTATTAATATTTTAGATAAATTTCATTTGAACATAGTATATTCCATGTTAAGTCTTTTGATCATTTTCAAAGCTGTTATCCTAATTTTATTCAAAACTTTTTTCCGATTAACAATTTAAAACTTTTTCACTTTGTTATAGTCATGGTAATTTGCCTGCATCCAATCTATAATCCTCTAATGAACTAACCTGTCCCAATGAGCCAGCTTGACTTCTGCGAGGTGACTAATGACAGCGTGTGTGTATTCTTTAAACTGGGCCACATACTCGCTGTAGATGACACAAAAGTATAAAATGATAAAATGCTGTCTGAATCCTGGAATAATATTTTTTTAAAAAGAAAATACACGTGAAAATGTGAAAATGAAAAAAAGCTTAAAATCATCACCGAATAATGAATGTTACATTTCAAAGCCTTTCTATTTTTAGTGTTTTGATGATGTTTTAACCATGTTATCATAAATACCTAAAAATAGATAGTGAAACTTGCACACTGTTAGATAATATGGAGAAATAATCATGAATGTAACTAGTATGGGCTCTACAGGCAGCATATGACTAGAAAAAATTAGAATGTCTGAGAGGAAATTAAAAGTGCTGTTCTGCACAAATCCGTTCTCTTTGTTAAATTGGCATTAGCTGTGGGGGGGGGGGGGGGGGGAGGGGGGGGGGGGGAAGAAAGAAAGAAAGAAAAAGTTTTTAAAAATTCATGTCAGTGGCTGCAAGTAGGGTTGAGGAAAGCCATCAGATCTACAAGCCAAATTACTTTCTTTTATCTCTGTTAGGTTGTTTAGGTTTGGCATGATCCAAGTAGTTCAATGGGACTTAACTCAAATACAAGCACACCTGGTTTACAGAGATTTTCTTTTAGACCCATCAAAATTCAATGTATATAGGGCTTTACAATTTTTTAAGAACTGATATCCAATATTGACCCATACAGAATATTGTTTATCACTTTTCAATAAAAGTGCAAATCTACAAACTTTTCCAAGAATAAACCAGTTAACTACTGATCACTGTCCATATGAATAAGGGCCCAGAAAAACCCCAAACTTTGACCTCATATGTCCATGAAACTACTTTATCAACTGAACAATCAAAATCTTGTCATGGCTTGGTTAGCTAGGATGTCGATGTCTCTTCTTAATTCATGACAAGAGGCACTAATATCTTATTATATATTTGGCAAATTGGATTTTTCGTAAAACTATGGCTCTGAAACTACTGGACTAATCGTCAATACATTTTGAATGGTGTGTACAAATGACATGTAAATGGTTTGCATGTATTATGAGATTGATTATAGACACTGTGATATTTTATCAAAATATCAAATTTGCTTAAGTCAAATCCCATCGAAATCATTTTTAACATGTGGGTTGTGTGTGTCAACCTTCCAGTTAGTGAGTATGACAATGAGGTGGGAATACTTGCATTGAATAGATACTGGGTAGTGATTCCTCTCATTACTTTGAATGTAATCAATTTCTTAAAATTTAAATGAACCCCTTTCAATTCTTAACATTCGGAAATAATTCTACGATAAGTGAGTGAAGTATATAAGATATCAGAAAATATCTCTACGGAGTTCTTTTATGAAGTCGAAAAATGTGTTGTCTATTATGACAACAGAAATTGAGTTCAAATTTTAATCAACATTTAAATAATAAATTTTGAGTTGATTCACTTATCATCATGTTCATTGAACCGACAGCTATGCTTGTTACTTAGAAGTGTTGCAAGAACCACAAAATTAAAAAAATTAAAAATAAATTAATCAATTCAAAAATAATTTTTTTTAAAAATCAAAATGTCATAATAATGATCCCTGGTAAAAGACGAAGATAACTGTATAAAACTAATTTTAAAATCAGTACAGAGAAACATTCACTACACTTGACTGAAGCAAGAGCTGAATAAGTGACTGATGCCACTGGCACCATTACATATTAACTTCCAGAAGTGTTGAATTTCTAAAACCAATGCTTGGAAAAAAAAAAAAAGAACTAAAAATTCTACATCGATGTGATAGCAAAAAGTAGTAAGAATGAATTACCTCAGTTCCAAATAGCACCTAGGGCGACTCCCAACAGCAAAGTAATCCACATTGGTGAGAATATCAATGCCATGGGGAAAAGTACCCTGAATGGATTGAAAGTGAAAGTGTCAAAGAATTTGTGGAGATATAGCTCACATCATTAAATAAATAAACAAAAATGAATATCAAAGCTAAAAAAAAAAAGAACAAAATACCAAACACGAAACCTTTTGGGTTCAAAACCCTTCTTCAGCCAACAACAAAATCGCTAGGTGAATTAGGGTAAAATTGTGCAAATTAGTGATGAAAGCACCAAATTTGGTACAAAGTAACTTGAGACCACTATTAATCGATGTTGATATAGAACCACATTGAGAAATTCCTCTAACAGTGTGAAATAGGGAGATGAAAATCCGCCTATATGAGCTATATTAAAACAAAGGGGCGTAATCCATGAAATATTTGTTGACAATTCGGCACTTTAAAAATATATTATTTTTAGCCCGTGTAAGCGGTTGATTATTTTGGTTTAAATAATTATAATTGTTAAAAATGTGACTTTATGTGATATAGGAGCCTTATGGGCCGGTAGTATAGCTTTATTATGAGGACTGGAAGGGGGGTGGTGGGAGAGAAGGAGATGGTGCTGTTGTCAGTTTTACTTGTGTTGTGTTGGTCGTCATCGTGGTGAAGATGATGGTGGAGGTGATGTTGGTGATAATGATGATGCTGATGAGGTGATTGTTGTAATAATAGTAGTGATGATGATGATGATGTTGATGAGGTGGTGGTGGTGCTGATCTTGGTAGTGATGATGATGATGATGATGATGATGATGATGATGATGATGATGATGATGATGATGATGATGATGATGATGATGACGAAGACGACGATGAAGATGATGATCAGGATGTTGTTGATGGTGTCGTGATGATGGTGGTGGTGGTAATGGTAGTGATGATCATGATGATGATGATTATGATGATGATGATGATGATGATGATGATGATGATGATGATGATGATGATGATGATGATGATGATGATGATGATGAGGTGATTATGGAGATAGTAGTATTGATAATGGTGATGGGGATGATGATGAGGTGGTTGTGATCGTGATAGCGATGATGATGATAATGATGATGATGATGATGATGATGATGATGAATATGGTAATGATGAGTTGGTGGTGGTGATAGTGGAAGTGATTATGGTGATGTTGGTAACTATTAATTTCGAAAATGAAAAATTTTCTTGGTGACGTATATTAACATTTTTAGATGATTAGGATCCAACAAAATCATATTTATTAGACAAATGACTGTGGAACACATTTTTCTTGGGAGACTTGAGAGAATTCAACAGTAGCCTTTTCTAGTTTATCCTGATCTCTTTGAATTATTTTAACGGCGCAAGATAAAGCCAATATCTCGTTGTCAGCTTTTTCAATGGCAGTGTGTTCAAGAAAACCATATGTTGTCTTATTGAAGGCTAAAAATGTTTCCTTTCCTGAGGTTAGCTGTCGAGGCCTGGTAGGACCGACTGGAGTGAACGTACGACTGGGTGCAACCTCTTTCACAGCATTCTTTGCTATACATCTTGATTAATTCTGACAATTTATGGAGTCTCTCTCTCTCTCTCTCTCTCTCTCTCTCTCTCTCTCTCTCTCTCTCTCTCTCTCTCTCTCTCTCTCTCTCTCTCTTTGATCTGTTCTATGCATAACAACTTGCAACAACCTAACAGAAAATATGAAAGAACAACTCTAAACAGATGTTATATTATGAGACTTCAGTAAATCATTTGATAAAGTCAATTACCATACTCTGGCTAGTAAACTGCGGAGATATGGAATCATGAGTAACGCACACGACTGGGTAATGGATTTTCTCACTAATCGTAAACAACTGAAAGAGCAATGTCAGGGTCAGCTCCAGTACTACAGGTGTGCCCCTAGGTACCGTACTGGGTCCCCTCTTGTTCCTTATCTACATCAATGATTGTCGCTAGGAACTCAACTGAGACTATTTGCGGATGACAGCCTTTTGTACAGAGCAATAAGGCTTAAGAAAGACTCAGAAATTCTTCATCGGGACTTTGATTTCAGAAAATTACCAACAAAAGGAAGATAATACACAATCCACCACAACTCACTATAAGAAGTCACCAAAGCAAAATATCTCGGAGTAATAATAAACAATCGCCTGACCAGGAAAGACCACATTGCAAACATATGCAGGAAAGCAAACTCCACCCCGGGATTCTTGAGAAGAAACCTCTATGGCTACAAAGTAACCATAAAAGAGAAATGCTATAAAGTTTATGTTAGACCAACACACGAGTAAAGCGGTAAGGTATGGGATCCCGATCACACCTCCGCAATTAGGTAAATAGAATCAATCCAAAAAAAGCTATAAAATTCGTTCAACAAAATCCTCAAACAAATCAAAGCCATATATGACACCCCATTTGGAACCATTGAAGGAAAGGAGAGAGAAGAATAAACTAAATGTATTTTACAAAGGTCAGAAAAACCAGGTCAGGTGTCAGTACACGGCCTCCAACAGAACATGAGGAAACCTGGCAAATCTATGAGGAAGTTTCAGCTTGAAGAGGAAGAAGAAGAAAAAGAAACAATTTCAGCAACAGCAAAACTAGAACTTTGTTTGTTTTGGTAATATTCAGCATTTTTTGATGTTCATAAAACGGACATGACAAATCTTTTGATAATGAACTCCCTGCGCAATCAAATCACCTTTTGAGAACATGGAGAAAATCTGGACATCGTTTATAATCTCTGCAGCCACGCGGATATTTTCGTTCATGTCTCTTGTCATTATTGAATGGAGGGAAGCGTCATCTTATTGTTGCAAAGCATACAACGTGTCCTATTTCTTGTGATAACGTCATCTGAGGGAAAACGCATATTCTGTCTCCTTGGACAGTCGGATGATGAGAGAATGTCTAGATCGGGATAATTTGACAAGTTTTCTTGTGATTACTCATTTTTCACAGCAAGCCTTCTGATTTTTTTTTTTTTTGGCCGTATATCAAAGCGATATAATTTGTGCCACTTGGTATAATTTTGCTTCAGTACCTCCAGTGTATCCTCAGAGCGGTCTTCAACAGACAAATCTAGCTTGTCACTATCATTTTCTAATCCGTTAAAAGTCTTAACACCATAGCTGGTAGAACGCTACGCTACAAAAGTCACGTACCATTGACCACAATATGTCCGCTTTGACAGAGCTGGGCATTCTAATTTTTTATTTTTAAAAATCTCTTGACAAATGAATCATTTTGACCAATCCACCCCAATACTGCATTTTGCCATTATATAATTGTTAGTAGTTAGTACAAGATTTAGTGCATTGTCAATGCCATGATTTAATGGGTTAAGTGACTTGATCAAGGGATTGTTGGTGCTGGGGATGGGGCGATGTTCATGACGGTGATGTTAAAGATGATGATACGGACATTTTCAACAATAATAACATAACTGTGTTGAATTAGTGTGACACATAAAATTGATGCTTAAGCGATATCTAGGTGCCCGGTATGCTGCTAATGATGATGACGATGATTATTATTATTATTTTTATTATTATTATTATTATTATTATTATTATTATTATTATTATTATTATTATTATTATTATTATTATTATTATCATCATCATGAGGTGGGTAAAAGGCGACAGAGTTCAAGTTGACACCGTTTCGTGACCTCGCCGACCCGAAAGTAGACGACACAACTAGCAACCGCAGAATGAGATGCATTGTTTACAGATATCTTCACATGAGCGGACGTATATTATTTTCAAATAATTCTAATTTAAAAAGACATTAAGAAAACAAAAATTATACTCTTAGAAAGCTATCGGAATATACAAAAGATATGAGAGGGGGAAAAAAATCAGTTTTTTTTTTGGTTTTTTTTTTTCGTATTCGTATTCGACCACCACAACTTTGATTTCTTCGATTTCACAATCTCATGTTCCGCGTTCCAATGCCGGTAAAATTTGAAATAACCAAATTGGTATACTTTTGGATTTAAAATAAAATACTTTTGAAAATTATGTTACTCTCTTGGTAAATGAATGAATTTGATAAGTTGTATGTTATGAATAAATGATGTTATATTTCCGATTTCGATTTAAGCAACAGTGTACATCTGTACTCGGTACCGATGACGTAGTCTGTGACCTTTTGACACCAAAGCAAAATGTCGATGTGAAGGCGGCAAATTTCATCACCACCGTGAATTTTTACACAATTTAAATTGCTAATATCTCAGCTCTTGGAGTAATGAGAAAGTGGTTCTATATCACAATTTAAACCTTAGAGCACGAACTTTTTTTCATTAAAAAATCATGCTTTCATCACAAATTTGCACAATTCGGGGTTTTTCTGTCCCTAATTCCCCTAGCTAAAAAGGTTTTGAAGAAGTGCTTGAGACCTATATGTTCTGTGTTTCGTATTTTGTGCTTTTTTTTTAGCTTTAATTTTCATTTTTGTTTATTCCTTTTTACAGTCCACAGCTTCTAGCAGTTAGTATCACTATCATTAAATAAACAAGACTTTATGAGGCTATGCGGTCTAGTGGTATGACACCCGCCTTCAATACGGAAGGTCTACAGTTGAGTCCCGCTCTCAGTGGCGCATAGTTGAGTCCTTGGAAAAGGCTCTTTACTGATTCTCTCACCATACTCAGGTGTGAAATGAGTACCTGGCCGTTAACAGCCTTGTCTCTGTCTGAAAAGATTGCAATATCACCTAACAGGTGTCACGTCTCATCCTACAAGTTAAGTGTTGCTGTTGGCTTGGGACCCCTTGAAAAGCTCTTTGAGCATGTTTAAAGGATATTTCACTTTATAAATGCTCTAGTTTTTGTTCTTTTTTTAAGAAGAACAAAGACAAGAAACTATCTCAAAAGTTAAGTAGTCATGTGAGGGTAATAAAAAGCAATTAATAATATTGTATTTTATTAATATGTTTTCTTAAAGCTATGGGCATGTAAACGTATTGAGCAATAACACATATCAAAAAAGATGAGATGAATTTTATTGATCTTTAAGGAAATTGCAATGTGTTATATTTATGACTTATGCTATTAAGATAGAACCAACCAAAAAGTGAGTACGGATAACCATTGAAAAAGTTTGTACATCCATTCCATCAAACAACGCTCACTCACACTTTCTTTGTGATTTGCCGAAAAGATTTAAAATACATTTGTCTTTTGCAACTTTGTTAAAGAAATAAATCCATAAAAAGGAAAAAAATGGGTTCAAAAAAATCTTCAGACAAATACAAAGCAAAATGTAAAGCTCTGTAGAGTACTGTACACATGCTTTACGTAATAAATTGCATTAATGTTTATCTTGAACTTTTTTGGTTCAACTTTTTTCACTTCATCATAGAGCTTATGCTAACCTTGTTATAGCAAGGGGTGGATGCCTATCCTTAAAACCCGTGTAGCAGTCGGTCTCCTTTAAAAATGGATTTAGCAGAGGCATAACTTGTATATTTTCTTCTCTCCTCTAGCGACCTTTTTATGCATATTTTTGTGAAGAAGAAGAAGAAGAAGAAGAAGAAGAAGAAGAAGAAGAAGAAGAAGAAGAAGAAGAAGAAGAAGAAGAAGAAGAAGAAGAAGAAGAAGAAGAAGAAGAAGAAGAAGAAGAAGAAGAAGAAGAAGAAGAAGAAGAAGAAGAAGAAGAAGAAGAAGAAGAAGAAGATTTGTCATAATTGTAATTTCAAAATTACAGTCCATGCTGCTTTTCAGAAGAGGAGAAGAGAAGAGAAAGAGAAAGGAATAGATTGATCCAAGAGTTGAATATGAATACATCATAAATTCTCACCTGTCTTCCAACATTCTCTTGAAAAGCAGCTGATGCAGCTCTCCTAACATTCACTTCTCTATCAAACAAGGATACAATGATTAGACAACTGAGGAGACAAACAAATGCCAAGTGTTAAGATGTTTTCACTGCTTTATAAGATTTAATTCAACTAATATATTTTACCATCTATTTTTACTCTACTGGTCGTAATATTTTTTTCATCCACCATATTTTATGCATAGTTTACTATTCTGCTCTATTCTGCAAGCCCTAAGTTACCAAGCAAATGCAGCATTTTTGTAAACATTCCAAGATCTTATTACAGAAAGGATGTGCTTATTTTTTTCCCTCTGCCATCTATCTGGGTTTTTAAATGATGTATTTGTGTTTAAATTGTTTTTAGTTGTTGACTGAAGAAGGGTTCTGAGCCCGAAACGTTCCGTGTTTCGTAATTTGTTCTTTTTTCAAGCTGCTATATTCATTTTTGTTTATTCTGTGTTAACTCTTTAAGATTCAACCCGACAAAAACCGACAACGGCATAATATTCATGGGCGGGGTAGTCAAAACTGGCCTCAGTAAGTAAAATCCAATCGTTGTGGAGGAAATGACAGGCCATGTCACTGCCGCAGGTGTTTTCAGCTTTGATTTTTATAAATTTGCCGACAGAAAAGAAAATACGTTTCAGAAATTGCGATTTAAATCCTATTTTATTTGCGGGTGAAAATCATTGACATTGCACTTTGTTTGGTAAAAATCGGTAAAAAATTACGACTTTGGTGATGAAAAATGACTTTGAAGACCATTATTGTAAACTTTTAAAAATATTATGAATAATTTATAACTCCCTTATTTGTGGGTCGATTTTGTCATTCGAGGTATCAATTTTATTGTAATAAAGAGATAGGAACTTCAGAGTTATTTTTTCTGATGCGAAATTATTACTTTGTAATTTTAGCACCAAGAAAAATAGTCGGTAAACAAATTTGTTACACCTCTTTGATAGACCGCCGGGGTCCGTTCGTGTAGAATTGTGAATCAAGCGTCTCAAAGTCTTCGACCAATCACAGGCTATCTATCCAGCTGGCCGAAACAAAGACGCTTCTCCCCGTCGATGTATTACGCTATTGTTATGCAAGGAATATAACACCTTATGGAGTAGGCCTAAAAGCAAAAATCTAAAAGTAAAAAATATAATTCTGAGGAATTTGAAAGTCACATTGCTGAAATCAGCTTGAAAAAAGAAGTACATTGTCTTTGTTTCATAAATATCAGTTTGAAAACCAACTGTTTTACGATAAATTTGATTTCAAAAATTTCTTTTGTTTATTTTAGCTTTTTAGCAACTTTTTTATTTATCGCCGATTTTCTTGATTTTTATATCATCTTTATATTCATTGAGACGAGATCATTGATATACTTTTTGTTTCAAAGTAACTAGAACATAATTTGGCTTTTTTACCTATCGACCATGCCTGGATAATTTATTCAACAACGTGGCGATGACACGCAACTATTCCATGCCGTCTTCCACGCATCGACGATGATTCAATTCATTGTTGACGGCTGTTGACACGTGAGCTGCCAGAACGACCATCGTTGAAGGGTCAAGATGCTCAGTAGCCAATCGTTCTTCGTCAAAAAATTTATGAACTCACGAGAACAAAAGTTTGAAATTGGTGATGGACGGACTATGAAATCGTTTCTGGCGGAGTTTAGCTGAGTGACCGTAGAAACGAAAAGGCGACTACAGAATCAAAGTAGGCTTATACCATCAAAGGATGTCTACATGATTGACATGGCCATATAGGGAACTCATTATCTACTCCCCCAAAAAGAATCTGAACACGAGAGGGTTAAGATGTAATATTTTTTGACAGCTTGTCTAGTCCATTAATCAAGAATGTCACTTTGTAATTACATTTTTTAAAACCCTGAAAATTAATACAACATATCACAATTTGTTTAAAACTCTAATCTCATGCAACTTCACTGGTAATAACAATAATTTATGCTTTATTACTAAGTGGTAAATATCAGTAAAGTTCTGCACACTCATCTACAAACAAAAATCCATCAAAATGTCAGAATAATGATGCCCAGCAAAAGATAACTGTATAAAAATGATAAAAATCATTCTAAATTGACCCTCGAATTTAATTTTTAAAAGTTAATTTCGACCTTCTAAACATTAATCTGTAAAAAATTCTCAAGTTAGATGTGAGAGTGAGTGCCAGAAATTCTGGAAGCAGATTTCTGACTAAAACCAGAAAAGTGACATTCCTGCAATAATCTCTGATGAAATTTTGAAAATTATTCTGTGAGACATAGTCAATAAATTTTTGTAAAAATATTACCACTAACTTGTTATAGCAAGTTGAATAAATAACAAATTATTCAACATTATATTTCATATCATAAACTCACTTGGCGATTTGTTGGACATATGGATTAATTTCTTTTGGCTCATAAGCCCTTGCAAAAGCCCAGCACACATAACACGCAGCATCCCTCACATGAGCTCCTATAGAGAAATTGCCTCGCTTTTCATCATAGTTCAAGGCTTTGATGATGACTGGCACCACTAGGAAATGAAACGAACATTTTTAAAAGCAAATAAAATCAAATATATATATATATATAAGTAACATCTGTTGGACACTCATTTTTGCATTACCACTTTTAACAATATTTGGGGGTCCTGTTACCTTAGTTGGTAGAGCACTCACTTCACACACAATGGGACCAAGATCAATCCCGGGTGAAGTCGAGATTTTTTTTCCAACCTCCTTGTCCACCTAGCAGTGATTGGGTAGCTGGGTCTGTTAGATCTGGTAGAAAGTACTTACAATATACTAGCATCCTATCAAAAGGTAACAAGCAATTGCTATTGTCCGTTTCATACCATGGAAAATGGGATAAACTCTGGCTTCTTGGACCTAATGGCTCTGAAGAACTACTCTAACAATAATCGCCATCTCTTGTTAACACCTGGGTCAAGATTTTAAAAGATTTACGACCTTGCTCAAACCTTTGGTTACTTTTCATGCTCAACATTACTTGCCAGTACAAAAGGAATACTTAAGAGACAACCTTACTATATTCTTTTTTAGTAAATGTTCAAAGAACACAGACCGAGTGAGAAAAAAGATTTATCTACATTGAGTTTTATTGAAATCATAAGTCATTTCGATAATTTGGATTACATTTCTTCAACCATTAAAAAAAGATCCACCATAAATTTCACAGAAAAACATATCTCACCATCTTTAAGTCTCCCAGGCAAAAGAAGACCTCTGCGACCAAGCTCTGCCAAGGCCAAGCAACCTGATGAAGGAATTTTTTAAAAGTTGAAACTTGTTTCAGTCTATCAATAGTAAACTTTAAAACAAATGTCTGAAGAAGCTTGACTTTGATTTAATCAACAAGTGTAGTTTTTAAACGAGGTTAAAGGTGTTATTCCTACAACTCTGCTGCTGCCGCTGGTACTTCTACTTGTGCTGCTGCTGGTACTACTTATACTGCTGCTGCTGCTATTACTGTGACTGCTACAGCTACAGGCATTTCTACTACAGCTACTACTACTACAGCAATTACTACTTCTACTACTACTACTACTACTACTACTACTATTACTACCTCTACCACCACGACTACAACTACTACTTCTACTGCTACTCCTAATACTACTACTACTACCACTAAAACAACAATAAAAGTAGAACAAGTAAGGAATGCATTACAAATGAAACTCAACGACCATACCTCCATGCCAGGCCCCATCGGATTCTTGGTAACTAAAAAGGTCAAGGACAGAGCCAACAACATCATCTGCTAGCTCACAAGGAAGGCGTCCAGTCACTCGACCAATTCTGAAAAAATACATGAAGAATTGCAGATTTCCATAATCCTTTAATAAATAATACTACATGAGAATTGTGACATTTCTTAGATCAGAAATTATTTTTGATTGTTTTATTTTACAACTGAAGATTTTTTTTCTTTAATTAAAAACTCCATCCAGCCTTAACACCAGCATAGCTGGAATTTATCAAATTTTCTGTAGCAATTAAAGAAGAGTAAAAACTGCTTATCAACCTTTGGATATAACGCTAGTTTATCACAAAGTACTTTCAACCAGATCTACGAGATCAACCTACCAAATCACCAAAAAGTCCATATTTCCATTTCTAGAAACAGGACAGAAAAGTTCAAATACACTAAACATCATAACTTCAAGGATGAATAAGGCAAGTAATAAGAAAGTGGGAAAGCGAGAATATCCTTTTTGAGAAGAAACAAGATCTGCTAATTGCTGAAGCTTCATTCTTAAACAATCTTCTCCCCTTGACTGTACAAATCAATATTAAAAAAAAAAAATTAAAGAAAAAAAATATTTAAAAAAATAATTCAAAAGCTAGTGCCCCTTTAGTAAACTATGGCAGTGCATAACGCTTGTCTGGGTTTCATATGTACAACAATAATCTAACCACTAGGATTCTTTAACCTTAATAACTCTTACCCTTTTGCAGCAGTCCACCTGACAACTGTTTCTTTGTCTTTTAAATGGACAAGCATGCATTCTGAATATGATAAGAAGAGAGAAAAAGATAAGAAAAAAAACATAAAACAAACCATGGTATAAAAAAAGATATTCTGAAATTGTAAAGTCCCCTTCAACGTTGTAGTGTTAATATTTTAATGAAAATAAATTCTCAAGTCCCAAAGATTTAGATGTCATGTCTAAGCAAGTCATAATTTGACTATTATCCAAATTTCCTTCAACTCATTACCAAAATCTTAAAGGGAGAAAATTATTTTCTATTTTCTCAACCCCCCTCACCCTTCCCCCTATTAACTAAGCAAACCAAAACAAAAGCTGTCCTAAGTATTTACTATAATACAATCTCAATTTGGACTCACCTATGACGCTTTCAATCTCCTCTGGCACATCAATGTCTTCATCATTTTCCACCATCAGCTCTCTATTCTCTCCCCCTTGACTAGCCTCTGTGACTCCTCCACCCAAGTTGGCAGCTAACGACCGACTGCCTCTCTGGTATCTGTTCAGAAAAAAAAAAGGGGAAAAAAAAAAATGAGACCAACCACATCAAAATGGTATTATGTCAGTATGGTTTAAATTTAGATACAATAAAAAATTGAATTAAAAATTTTGAAAAAATATGAGAACTGGGTTGAGTTCTTGTGCTTTATTGAGGGTAATGTATAATATTTCTTAAAACATAACATAACATATCATAATAAGGGTTTCTTCGGTCAAAGGCGTTTAAATACCCTGTGGAAAATAAAAACAAGAGGAAAGATTCAGGTCATCATTTACATCATAAGCAATAAAAAATATATCGATTAAAAACTTATTCATCAAATTCATATATTATTGGATATATATACATATATATATATTGGAGCTCCCTGCATTCATGAAATATTTAAACTTCTGCAGTCTTTGGTTATAAATAAGTGATCTGAAACAAATGCCAAAAATATTGGGATTGCGGGTACCAGGTGCATACCATACAAGTTATCATGCTTTTGAAGGCAAACAATGCTGCCCTAAGCTTTTGAAAAATTAAAAGCAATAAGGTAGTATTTAAGCCCAATTTATCTACAAAGACAAAGAATACGGATATCGTAACAACCATCGCTGTCACCTCAAATTCATCCAATTTGTAATTTATGTCTTATTCATTTTCCTGTCCTTTGATACAGTAGAAACTCGAAATGACCACAAAAGTCATCTTTGTAGATAAATTGAGAATTACATTCTACTTTTCATGCAAGTAACGAGTTGGAAAATAAATCTGGAAAATTGAAAATCAGTTGAAAGAATACCAACCTCCAGCTTGCTATTCTAACTTTCATGAAGGTAAGACCAAGCCGATGCACCAATTTGCCCACCATCTTGCGAATTACACAATCTCCCTTCTCTTGCAGGTTAGATCCCAGTGTCACATTTAAAACAACTGGGGCTGTCAAAGCATCGGTCAAGACAACATAATGAATTGGGAAGGTTTGAAAAAAAGTTATTTTAAAAATGTATCAATTTTGAGAATACTATTTCAAAAATGTAAGTTTTAAAATCTGCAGCTATAGAAACAAAAAATTATCAAAGCTTTTCCTGTTAAGTCATTCCACTTTTAACCGTGATAAATGTTCAGGTTATGGCATTTATGAATTCATTCAAAAAAAAAAAAAAAAGCAACTTAAGAAGATATTTAAAACTATAATTATTTAAAACTATTTGTATAGGAAATACATGGGCAATCATCATAAGTAATAAATAAATAAGCTCAGCCTGGAATAACAAAAATGGACCTGAAATTCATCCATTTCATGAGAAAATAAAAATCTATGATTAATGTTCCTTTTTTTCTAAATGTTTTTTATAAACTTCTTTTACGTTAACTTTAGTCAAGGCATCTTACATTCCATGAGATCCCCATAAAGATGACTGACCCTCTGTCTCCCTGACCTTAACTGATCCAAGATCCACTGTACATGTTTGAACACAAAAATTATTTCCACCTACCGTATGGTAAAAGGTCCTCTCTCTTTCCATTCTTGAAGAGTTGAGCAAGGGTAGCTATCACACCACATAACTGATTTCTGCCACTGCCTGATTGACCTGAGAAGTATCAAATTATTATTTTAGATTTGTCCTATAACGAAAATTCTGCATTTGTCACACAACATTGTTATTGTTGGAATGAAGGTTACGTGTTCTTTATTTACAAGTCTGATAATCCATAATGTTATGATTTGTAATGGAAAAACTCTCGATCCAATACACAATGTCCTAAATCATAATTTCAAGAAATAAGCCCATAATCAACATTTTGGTTATCATACATCAATAAAAAAGTAGGCTAGAGAGAATGCTTTACAAATGAAATTCTAAATATATGAGGCAAGCATATTGATTCCAAATGTTATCAAGCAACACATTGACAACAGAAGAAACAGAAGGTGACAATAGAGCAACTTCTGCCGTGTGCAGTGCAGTGCCTTGGTAAAGTCCTAAATATAGCTGAGAAGTGAAAGAGAACCTTACAATACACATTAACTAATATTTGACAACACAATAAAAAAGGCCAAATTATAGGCAATGGAATTTATGTTCCATATGGCTTGTTCAGGAGATGGTGGAAGTATCATGTGAAAATATAGTTATGCTGTATATAAAATCTAATAAAATTTACAGGAAGCTTGTTTGATGATGGATAACATCCAATCCAGTGACTGAGGCAAAAGCTCTTGTTTGACATCCGTCCGCGTTAGAAAACGAGCCAGGAGGTAAGCTGCAGCATCTCGACACTTGTCGCTGACAGAGAGATAAATCTGTGAAAAAAATAGAGACAAATTTGGTTTGGTCACACTCAAAGTAGGTGCACATATCTTCAGGTCTCATAAGCGAACACAATATGGACTTGATTTAACATAGTTAAAATGGACAATATTTTGCACTGGTGTAAGAGTATTTCCATTAATACAAACGAAAAAGTGAAAATGGAGAGGCTTCGTATGGGAACAAAACAGACAATGGACGTTTCGGGTACAAACCCTTCGTCAGCACAACAATGCACAAATTAACATGGAAAACAAATAAAATAAAGTAAAATGCAAAATAACTTGTATAGTCTGTTTCCATTACAACAATGAGCCCATGTAACTTTGGGTTTTCAGACCTCCAAATAAGTACATGTCGGTCACAACAGAATGGCTTGCATCACATAGCAACAAAGCACTTAAGAATAATACATCTCACATATATATCTATTGCAAATTTGATATTTGAAGGAAGGAAAAGTAAACAGTTTACAGTAATGATGAGGTTCGATATAAGTGTTGGATTTCCACTTTATCATTTACCATGTTGATATCTATGAAATGTAAAAGGCCAACCTCATTCATCTGTGCTTAGTTACCTTAAGCTCCTATTCAACTTTACCACTGTTTTAATCATCAGATAATCTAATAATGTAAATATAAGTAAAATTGTAAATAAAATTAATACTCTATATAAAATTAGTCTTAGTCAAATTTAAATAGTTCATAAATTAGCGCTAAAAACAATTTAAAATGCTGAGATTGCTAAAAATGGACTTCTTTATAAATCCATTAACTGCCATTTATCAGGATGGTGAATAAAGAAAAAAGCCAGTATCCAGCATCAAACGCCAGGCACTCCTTTGGAAACCTCAGGAGAAACAAATAAATGATGGAAAGACCAAGTAGCATTTGGAGGTGAAACACAGGCTGAACTGAAGGAGAAAGGGACAACATGAAAGGAAGTGGAGAGGGCAGCCCAAAATTGTGCCCAACGGAGGAGGGTCCTTGATGACCTATCGTCCTGGAGGAATGAAAGGTAAGTAAGTAAGTAAGTAAGTAAGTAAGTAAGTAAGTAAGTAAGTAAGTAAGTAAGTAAGTAGGTAGGTAGGTAGGTAGGTAGGTAGGTAGGTAAGTAAGTAAGTAAGCAAGTAAGCAAGTAAGTAAGTAAGTAAGTAAGTAAGTAGGTAAGTAAGTAAGTAAGTAAGTAAGTAAGTAAGTAAGTAAGTAAGTAAGTAAGTAAGTAAGTAAGTAAGTAAGTAAGTAAGTAAGTAAGTAAGTAAGTAAGTAGTAAGTAAGTAAGTAAGTACACGTTCCACACACAATTCATTAAATGCATAATTTGTTACGACATGATTTTTACCTTACAAATAGCCATGATTCTATCCATCGTTTTCATTTTGACATCCTGGTCCCCCTGATCATGAGAATTGTCCAGTCGTTTGAGATCAAATGGAATCATGCAGACAATGGACATCCATAACAACAGCATGTAACGGGTCTCCCAAAGCTGGGAAAATCAAACAAACAACAATGCCATGTCTGACATCAAAGAAAATAATTTTCAACTTGGAATAAATATTGATTAATCTGTTAAGCAGCACTTCATTGTTGTTATTATTATTATCATTATCATCATCATCATTATCATTATTATTTTTTTTATTACTATTATTATTATTACAGTCGACTTCACTTAAACGCCCAAACTCGAAGTTCAGGTGAGTGTGTCAATTAAGCAGAGTGTGCGAATAAGTGGAGAAGCTAAAAAACAAAATCTAAGCACCAGCTTGCAGGTGCCATTTATTTATGTAGGAAATTCCTCTCTGAACTTACTACAGGCTTCAGATCTTCATGTTCACGATATGACCTCATTATAATTTTTTGTTTAATTTTGGGGGTTTTTTTTTCTTTTGTTGTTGTTGTTGGTTGTTATTGTTTTTTTCTCTCTCTTTTTTTTTTCTTTTTCATGTTTTATCGACAGCGAAATGTGACATTGTTGTTTGTAAGAATAGTAATCTTGAAGCATTGATTGATTTCTATTCTGTTCAAGCTGTTTATAAACCCTTGTCTTCAACCTTTAAAATAAACGAAAAAAAAATATATAGTATTATATGAGAACAAATACTACTGACCTGATAATTTGCTGGATCTTGTGCTTCTAGCAGTGCCAGTAAAGGCTCCATATCTGTTACTTCATGAGGAAGGAGCCTCACCACATGCTTGAACCCACGCATCTTGGTATCAAAATTACAAAAGAAATGAAAAGTATTTTGCAAAAATAAAAAGGTAAAATCTTTACCAAAGACTATAGGTGTAAAAGGAATCAGAGATCAATATGAAGTTGACAACGAAACTTTATGGCCCGTTTCATTAAAAAAAAATATAAATAAATAGATAAATTATAAAGTGAGTGCTATTGTTTCAGATTACTGATTGAGGTGAGGACCCAACATTCATTTGTTAAATCAGTGCATTATAGTTTACAATCTGCGGATTCTTTTCAAAAATAGTCATGGTCATCATTTTTTGTTTAATGGTGATAAAAGCCAATAATTTCCTACTCCATTTACACATTCCTGTAACTTTAAAGTTAATTGAAATGTTGCTATAAATCATGATATCCATACATTTTGTTACGAAGCTAGAGTGTAATATTTGAAATACAGGGTCACATTATTCAATCCACATTGATGTTCTAAATCCATGCCTGTACATATTTTTTCAATAAGGCATAATAACACCATCCAGTTCCATCTATGTGATATTTACTTTTGAATCTGAGACAGACTGACTTATTGAACAGGAACTGAACTTTAATATTGGGCTCATCGCTTTGCAGTAAAAAAAAATTGATAACAGAGCAATGTGTGCCTGTTGTGGCACTTTTATGGTGTGGTGGCAACACGTTTTGTGTGCACTGATCTAAAGATAAAGTCCCTTTGGATAGGCAGTTGGTCAATTGCCAGCTACTTTCCATCAAATCTAAATTAGATCACGCTATCAAATCAGTTAATGTATTGCTTTAAAAAATCAGCCTTGAAACAGATTCAAACCTAATTTGTTTGCGTGTCCATCCAATGCTTTATAAAATGGTAGAAAATGTTCAAAATATACAAAAGGGGTATTCATTCTTTATAATATGAAGAGAACAATGAAATATAAGTGAAACACTACCTTGGTCACCAAATACAAGTAACTAAATGCTTGCTGAATGACAGGCTTTGGAGAATCAGGGTCGGTGGCAGTCTTCAGCAGTGTACTGAGTATTTCCTCTGCACGAAGAAAAACAAGTCACAATCAGCAAATATATTTTGATAGTACAAATATCCAGAAGTGATTTTTTTTATTCTATTATTTTTGTGCACTTTTATTAATTCAGGATCTTTGTATTTACTTCAAACACAGATCATATTTATTCCAATGACAAGCTACTTTAAATTCCTTTCTAATTATTAATTAATTTCAGCTATATTATACAAGATGAAAACATTTGATTTTATAAATCACAATTTCATGATGTGCTCTACTATCTCCCCCCCCCCCCCCCCCCCCCCCCCCCCCCCCCCCCCCCCCGCCCCCCCCAAATAAAGAAAAGAGAAAACAAATAAATTCAGCCTCTCGTGCAATACCTAGAAAGATGAGATGGAAATTAATGTATCCGTTGTTGAGATAAATACACCACCCAACCCCCTCAAAAAAGTTCTTTATCTTCAAGTGAAGTACTCCTTGCAAGCAATAACACAAAGCAAGCGGGAACAAGATCTTTTTCTCACTTCAGACAATCCGTGTGGAATATTCAAGAGCATTTAAATGAGAAATCCCTGAAAACGTTTTAAACACATTTCTATTACTATTAATGTAACATTTTTGAGCTGTTTAAATCAGTCTTCTTTCTTCGTAATGTATTTATGTTTGAGTGGACAAGGGGTGTTAGGGGGTCAAAGAATAATATGATATGATTAAGCCAAGATTCGAATCTAATTCATGCGTGAGGGTCGATTGCTTTACCTATCAAGTGATCAGGACCTCACAATTCTTAACTCAATGAAAAGAGAGATCGCTCAATCTAAGGCTCATAACCACTTTCCTATGGTTATAATGCTTTGTCTTATATACCATATTATCCCCCCCCCCCTTTCCCCTGTCTTATAAGCTCATGCGCTATCTAAATTTTTATTATGAATTAAATCCTGATTTAAATCTTTATATTATAGACCAAAGTTTGATTTTATGCTTAGACGTCTATCCTACAACCTCTTCTTCATCAAACTCCATTTCTATCGAAGATTTGACTGCACAAATGTATGTCTTTGGATGCTAATCAAAAACACTTACCAAGATAGGGATCAATGAGATGAGGCTGCTCCTGGTAATCATCAATGATGACTGAAATAAAATAGAATATTAGATATAAACTATAGATATGCTATGCGCGTAGTGGCATTTTTTTTTCATACTTATTCATAATCAAGGTGCTTTACTCCCTTAAGCTCCTCGGTGTAGCATCTCTTTCAATTATTTTTTACACCATGGATCTTTAGTCAGGCATTTATATGTTCAATTTGTCAATTTATAGTAGTAGCATCTTAAAAACTCTAGAACAAACCTTGATAGATTAGTGAAAGTTTAAAATTTCCTAACATGGCCATTGTTTTGGTTCTCCATTGCCATTTTGTTGTTAAAGTATTGAAAGGGAGTGCAAAGCAGTCCTAGGATTTATTTTTTTTATTACTATTAGGGTTAGCTAGAGGTTTTATCTAGTAAAGTTAAAGGTCCTAGGGTGTTTGTTTTTCCTATTACGGTTAGTTAAAGGTATAAGTATAAGGTTTCATTTTTTCTTAGGGTTAGTTAAAGGAATACTTGGATTGTTTCCCTTTGCTTGAGGAGCTTAAGGATGGCCTCCCAAATTGACAGGTAGATCTAATAAAAGTTTGTTGATGTTGTAATTGCTGTTGGTGTTGTTATCATTATTAAATTATCCTCATAATTGACATTCTTTCATGGCCAAAATGCCATCTGAGGTAATGAAGTATGGCAATAGCAGGAGCAGGAGCAGTGACTTGCAACAAGTTGGGTATCTAATCTAATTTTTTTATTTTTTTTTAAATCATACCGAGAATAATCATGACAGAGATGGTAAGCATGAATGAAATAGATCTCATAGGCTTCACAGTGTTGGTGTTGTGTAAAGTAGTAGAGAGTGGAGTGGAAACCATGAAGAATACGATTAAGAGTAAGAGTAAGAGGAAATGGAAGACAGGAACAATCTGATATGAGAGATGAGTTTCTTTAAGAGTGGCAAAAGCGGTTTTTGTTACGTTGAGTGGACAGTGACAGTTGCTTGCTATCCTTTAAATATGATTCAAATCTATCAATGCAAAGTACTTATCATCATTCGCTTTTACTTTTAATGGGTTGTGGTTGTGAAGGTACAACTCTCTTTAAATAAAAACGATCGGAAAAATAAAAATGAACTCACAGTGGAATCTTTCCTCTGATGATTCCACAGCTATGGAGTCTTTCCAAATATCATTAAGACCAATGATAAGCTTTTTTACTTCTTCAGCTTCGGTAAAATGTTCATGGATCAAACACTTTTCCTTTTCATCAAGCAATCCATCTCCACTGCCTTCAGTGGAACTGGTGTTTGTCGGCACGGCAGTCGCCATCTTGGATTATGAGTAAACAAACTGAAATAGTAACTGACAGCTGCTTCTCAGTCATTCGCATTTTTCACCTCTTACTAATATTCCATAAAAGTACGAGTGACCTTTATCGTGTTGCAACAAGACCAAGCGACAGAAAAGTTAAAGCATAAAAATGCATTAGATACGTGTATCTATGTTTTCGTTTTACCTGTGCCACCTTACAATGCTCAGCTCCTCCTCCTCCTTTCGTTGTTGCTGTTGATTTTGTTAATGCTGTTTCTTAGTTCTATGTACTCATAGCTCAAAAAAAAAAAAAAAGAAAAACAAAGAAATTAGTCCTTCAGCCATGCGGCCCATGAAGCCGAAGTTTATCCTGGATTCTATAGCGTGGAAACGGACAATAACAATTGCCTGCTAGCCTTTTGACAGGTCGCTAGAAAAGTATCGTCAAAGACAAAAGAGAATGAAAACTCTGAGGCGATGAGGATTCGAACACACGACCAGACAGTTATGGCAACTCATTGAGGTCATGAGGTGAATACAGAAACACCATGAAATCGTTGTTTTGATTTTGTTTGTTTTTTGTTTTGCTTTTTGTTTTTTGGGGGTTTTTTTTGTGGGTTTTTTTTTGTGTGTTTTTGTTGTGTTTTTTTTTTTTTTTGTTTGTTTGTTTTTGTTTTTCTTTTGTTTTTGTTTTGTCCAATCCACCATTCACAAATTTTTAATTTATATATACATTACTCGGGTGTGAATGGGTACATATCTGACTATTCAGGGTGTAATGGGGCGTCTAAAAGACGACTGAAATTAGTGCTATACAGCCTAGGAGAGAATAAATGAAGCATTGTGAAGCGAGTAAAATGTGGTAAATCAGGTACAAATAAATTGACAGCAATAATTTATCACTTATATATGATCTATAATATACGTCTCAATATTTTTTCTATATATCTATCTATCTATCTATCTATCTATCTATCTATCTATCTATCTATCTATCTATCTATCTATCCCTCTATCTATCTATCTATTTATCTATCTATCTAATCTATCTATCTATCTATCTAATCTATCTATCTATCTATCTATCTATCTATCTATCTATCTATCTATCTATCTATCTATCTATCTATCTATCTATCTATCTATCTATCTATCTATCTATTTATCTATCTATCTATCTATAGGAATCAACCATGTTATCCAAAGTGAGAAAATCGGTGGTTAATAATCTTGCCCAAGAAAGAAAAAAAAATTGTGCCTGAAGCGGGGTTTGAACTCGGGATCCTCCAAGTCACAGCCTTAACACTTGACCACTTTGTCCCCTAGGAAAGGATTTTTATTTTAAAAAGTACGCCCTTTCGCAACGGTAACATTAGATCCCATCGCCTAGGCATGCCATGATGGAATATAGATAATCCATCAAACACGAAAAGCTAGCCAAAGAAAAATGTGACCATAAATAAATTCTCTCACGTATTTTAAAGACGAAACGAACGTTTCCATGTCCTTCATTTCATCCTTCATATATATATATATGAATCTTAATTATCTTTCAAATGTTTATAATAGCTCCTTTTATCCTAAAGTTGAGCACTACTATTTCATGGTTTTTGTTTTTATATATATATATATATATATATATATATATATATATATATATATATATATATATATATATCTAGCGGTGCGCCTAAAATTACAACTCAACCTCTGGGCCAAATCCGTATATTAAAATAATAATAATAATAATAATAATAATAATAATAATAATAATAATAATAATAATAATAATAATAATAATAATAATAATAATAATAATAATAATAATAATAATAATAATAATAATAATAATAATAATAATAATAATAATAATAATAAAACTTTTCCTTCAAATTTAAATGGATTTACTCATGAAAAAGCCCTCTTTCAAAATAATTCAGTGAAATTGTCTGACGCAGAAATAAATGGGTTTTTTTTTTTTTGCTTTTTAGTGGTACCTAACTTATTTTTGAAGAGCGCCATTCAAGTTCACATTTCAACACAAGTAAGGCTCATCTCGCGGTGGACCGCAATAGATTTTTAAAAAAATTTAAATGAAAGTGATAATAATGTTAATGACACCTGACTTCGATATGAAATTCCCTGTTCGAGTCCCCCTGTCGACAGCACAGTTTAACCCTCTCCGTACCAACTATAGGAAAATCGTCACATTCGATACGATACAACCAACATTTATTTTTCTTATTCAAATTTCTTTTGTACATCATAAAAATTAAAGAAAATGAAAAGCGTGTTGTAGAGCTTGTTTTGCTAAAGAAATTATGTATCGCAAGAATTTTACTGCTATTATCTCCGAGTGATAAAAATTATATTTTTGTGTTAGTTGGGTGTGAAGTTTTGGGGAAAATCCTGAAAATGGCTGGTAAGGAAAGGGTTTAAGTCCTTGGAAAAGGTCTTTTGATTCAAATAAATTTCTCACATTAATCAGATGTAAAAATAGTACATGGCCGCCGGTAAACGCGTTTTCTCTGCCGGAGAAAAATATAACACATTGCACGACCTAACAGGCGTCACGTCTCATTCTATTTATATGTTAATAGTTGCTGTTGGCTTTGAATTCTTTTTAAAAGTGTTTTGAATATATTAAGTGGATATTATAATGCGACACATAAAAGGTCAAGTTAAAAAAAAGTCTTCTTGCGTCAATGCCAAACAAATCATAAAGAATACAAAGGGGAGAAGGGGGGGGGGGGGGGGGGGGGGGGGGAGTAGTTTTTGTAATGAAATCAGCCTCCATCATCATCGTGGATAACGCAGAAACTTACGGATGGAGTCTATTGTCATTAATTATATTATGCTTTGTCCAGGATTGTGAATGTGATACATCTTTTTTCTTCAGGTGTGTGTGTATGTGTGTGTATGTGTGTGTGTATGTGTGTGTATGTGTGTGTATGTGTATGTGTGTGAGTATGTGTATGTGTGTGTATGTATGTGTGTGTGTGTGTGAGTATGTCTATGTGTGTGTGTGTATGTGTGTGTGTGTGCGTCTGTATGTGTGTACATACTTGTGTTCAATATACTGTATTCTTGTGTGCGTGTTGAACACTGCCGAGTTAACTGTACCTGTAAATTAATTTTTAATCACAAACTGCGAGAGGGAGGACACTTCGAACGCTGTCTAAAAATGTTTTCCCATCAGTCGACCAAACAGCGATGTTAGCCGTTCCAGTAGAGTGATTTCATGTGTTTTATGATGTCCATTTCAGCTACACATCAAAGCGGAAATATGATAATGTTTGAGGAAAATCAACACAATTCTATTGGATAAATCTATATTTAAAACTAGATATTATAGCATTCCATTTTTATTACGGACGGGGCTACATCATTGCTTCTTATTTGCGTTGTTGCCAATGGCCGTGTGAATGATAATATTGACGCGTCAGTTTTCTTTCTTCAGACACATCCTACCTCATCTGAAAATGGCAGTGGTAAGTTAGAAACGAAAATAAGTTCGAAAAATAAAGAAAAAAAAAGGAGAGAAAAAAAATGTTTAAAGAAAGTAAAAAGAAAAAAGGAAAAAAAAAGAAGATTAGTCCTATCAAAATCCACCAGACTAATGGAGTTAGATTTTATCAAGGTTTCTGTAATCTGAAATTAAATAGCCGTGATACGCTTGCTACCCTTTGGATAGGACGCTGTTCTCTCTTGAAATAATCCTATTTGGGTCTACTGTAGGTTAGACCCAGCCACCCAAAAACCACTACTTCGTGTGTGGTGTGCAGGTTGGAGACGGTTCCTGTACTAGAATCGTGGATCGACATAGATCTGTTTTTATTTAATATTTTGAAGATGCTGTTTTACTGATAAGCTACCTCTTTGCCAATAGTCCTTTAATATTTTAAGTAAATTTATCTATCTAGCAATCAATCGATCAATCAATCTATCCATTTATCTATCTATCTATCTATCTATCTATCTATCTATCTATCTATCTATCTATCTATCTATCTATCTATCTATCTATCTATCTATCTATCTATCCATCTGTAGAAAAATGATGAAAATGATAAAAATAATAATGATAATAATAAAACACGAAGGTAATGATAAGGAGCATTGAAACAGTTCACTTGTTTTTAAACCTTCTAAGCGACATCCTAGGAACAATATGGCGACGTGCACAACACATAAACATTAAGTTGGCAACGTTTGAATCGCGCTTTGAATAGAATGGAAACGATTTTCAGTAAGTTATACTTATCCTTTCGATTTCTAAATCCTGGCAGCGTCTATAAATTGAAATAAAACTTGATAAAATAAAATAGATAATTAAGTTAATTTAATGAGAAAGCCAAATGAGAGCCCAGTAGTCAAGCCAGCACTGAGGCTGAGGACAGTGACACACCACACTGACAGTCTGCCACAGGAGTCAGTCAGAGGAGAAACTGAAACTGAATTCTGAATAACCGAATATTCTCTACCTCTATTTTTTTCTATCCTGCATATTATGACAATACCACACCCGGGAGACCTTCCATAAGCTCCTCATGTTAAGAGAAACAACCCAAGTATTCCTTTACTAAAACCCTACGAAAAAAATAAACGAAGTGGCAATTCGGACTCGAGTCTGAATAGCCTCTCATGGATATTCGGACTCAAACTCCAATTTGCGTGCGCAAAAGTATCTTGAACTTGAATGTGCGTGTCCAAACACAGGAGGGAGACAGTGCGGGTAGTAGGCAAAGATGGAACTGTGAAACTGAAAAGAAAGCAGAGGAAGAGTTCAGAAGAAATTCTCTTTTACCCATATCAGATGGACATATCAGCTGATACCCTTACTTCGTACTGTCATAGGATTGTTGCTTGTCTAACACTCTCAAAGTATTATTATTTTGTCCTGATTTTATTTGGACATCGTGTAAAGTTGTTAGAAAATCTTTTCATTTTGACCACAGTTACTAATTTCTATCTGGACTTCCAATTGATCAATGATTTTGTCTTTCTCGTCAAATAGAGCAGGTGTAGACTGCTTTTTGACAGTTGATATAACATTTGTGTTCTTTTCATTTGCATCAATTATATGTAATTCTCCATAACTAAAATAAATTCCAAATTTACTGCCAGGAGAGACTATTCAGAGTTGAGTCCAAAGAACTTGTTGATTGCACATGCACATTGGAGTTTGAGTCCGAATAGCCGTGGAAGACTATTGGGACTCGAGTCTGAATAGCTGCAGCCAAATATAAAACCTAAAACCTTACTTTTACTTAATTAACCCAAAGTAATTGGTAAAACAAACACCCCCCAAAAAATGTAAAACGTAGCCTTTAATGTTGCATTTTATATCATGATGTATTTGTTTTCTCTAACAGCTCTACATTTATACGAAAGATTTCCTAATTAATTGCAAATATGACATTGACCTTTTCTAATGGCATGCCATTATTTACAAAGGTCATGTCATGCAAAGAACTTCTTTGAAAAAATTGCAGCATCTTGATAACCAGGGGTGTATTTGAGGGTGTCCCGATTCTGTTTGTTTTATATATGTTTAGGAACACACATGGTGGGAGTGGTGTCAGGTAGGTGGGGGGGGGGGGGGGGGGGGGGGGGGAGTTCTCTTTTGCTTTATTCATATTGCTGACCTGTCACCTGTGACTGCTTTGTCATATTTCCATTATCATTTGATTGACGAGAATGTAATTGCACATTGAATTAATATGAATATTTCATTCAACCTTCTTTAACACTTATTCAAATGTAAAATTTATTTGCCATAGGCTCATTTTAAAGGATTTTTTGGTGTCAGACTTCACATTCTTTTTTTTTCTGTTGCTTTTTACAGAATGAAAAGATCTCAGGCTGGCTCAAATGCAAACTCACAGTGGTATATGAATGTGCTGAGTCCAAGAGAAAGCGAACCAGACAATGCATTAGACATTAGCAGTGTAAGAGAAGTAGAGATCAAAATGAGTGGCCGAGAAGGAACAAGTTTTGACAATCATGGGTATGATGAAACGGCAGAACGACCTCGGAGAGAGAGACCACTTAGACCAGGGACTGGTATTCCTCCCCATCATCCACAAAAGCTCAAAAAGAGAGCTCCATCTAAAGATACAATATTTACCATTGACGTTTCTGACACAAAACCAAATGATCAACAGTCAGATAGTAAAATAGCACCTTTACCAGAACCGCAAACAGATGTTCCTGTTTTTTCTGTTACATCACAGGATGGTTCACCATGGAGGGGAAGAGAAAGAACCTTGGACTCGATGGAGTCCGAGCAAGATTCCCTAAGTTTTGCACCTGCAAGGAGATCGTTCAAACGAAAAAGTTCTTCCAGAGACAGGAAGAAATCCAAAAAAGAGTCAAAACGTTCATCAAGGGAGAACATGCAACTAGAACATACACAAAAATCTGAAACAGAGTCTTCCCCATCCAAGTCTGTGTCGTATCATCCTGCAATTGATAAGGACAATCTTCATAAGAGTGCTGTCATTTACAGAGCTGAAGACAATGAAGTAGAAATGAATTTTTTGGAAAGACGTAAAAATTCTAATGCAAGTGCTATGCTCAGTGGGGACGATCACACAGATCTAGATGGTAGTAGTTTTCTTGGCTACAAACCTAAGATCCCATTGAGGCATCTAACAAATAAATTAGACTGGCATATTTTCAGGAAATCAGTTAGCACACCTCATGTTGATGACAAAAAGCTCAATCAGGTAACGTCTTTATCGTGATTAAATGGACATTTGTATTATTATTATGATAATGATTATTATTATTATGATTATTATTATTATGATTATTATTATTATTATTATTATTATTATTATTATTATTATTATTATTATTATTATTATTATTATTAATGTTATTTTCCATTACACAAAAAAAAAAAATTAAAAATGAAATTATAGCATCATGAGGTCTTTGAAGAATCCTGCTTCTGTTTTCTTGAGGCACAGATTAAACTTTAAAAAATTTAAAATGTTGCATGAATATGACAATGTGGTTTGAAAAACTAGACGTCAAAACAATGAATTATCTAATCTTAAACCAAAATAAGAGTTCAATTTGCTTTTTAAATTGTTGCATGTAAATGGTGTCTTTCAAATGTGTATCTACAAACAATTTTTCAGTTTATTACGATAGGTAGGAATAAAGTCTTTAGTGCTAATATGTTTCCTCCTTTATGATTTGATTATTTTTATCATTATTATATTATTACTATAATATGTTTTTGTCAATGAGATGTCATACTTTATGCCAAATTTCAACGGTTTCAAGCAAATTAATGTAATGCCTTCTTTTCAGAGAAAACTTGTGTCATATGTCACCAAAAATATTTTGCAAAGAGAGTGCTCCTTGTATGTCTGGGACAAGAAACCTGAGAGGTACTTAAGCACATTATAATATATATAGCAACATTGTTTACAAACAAAGTATCAGTAGAAATGCTTAAAACTATGGTAAAGTCATATAATGCATCTATACTACATTGTTTTATGGTCATGGAAATACCTTTAAAACACTTAAAATTTTACTAAATGTGCTTAGAATGCTCTACAAGAGGTCCCAAGCCAACCGCAACACTTTACATGTATGATGAGACATGACGAGACCACTCTGTTACAATTACAAGGAATTTATTAATTTTATACCTTAGTGTGTTGAGAGAATGTGAGTAAAGAGCCTTTTCTAAGGACTACAACAAAGCCAAAAAAAGCCACATTATTATATAAAAATAATAATAATAATAATAATAATAATAATAATAATAATAATAATAATAATAATAATAATAATAATAATAATTATTATTATTATTATTATTATTATTATTATTATTATTATTATTATTATTATTATTGTTATTGTTATTGTTATTATTATTATTATTATTATTATTATTATTATTACTATTATATTATTATTATTATTATTATTATTATTATTATTATTATTATCAGCTTTATAGAACCTTATACATAACTGTTTTATTTGGATCATTAAGAAGTAATATTTTTGTGTGTTTGATTGTCTTCATACATTCTTGTTTTTTGTTATTACTTTTCATTGAAATATTTAAAAAATTCTCACTCCAGCACAAGGTGCGTTTGTGGTAGAAAGGCAAGTTGGCATGCAAATCATGGGAAATTGAATGAAAATGCAAAAGGCACTTCAGTATGGCACCAGAAAACACACACTGTGACCATGAGATGTGATTCGTTTGGAGAGATCCAATTTAGAGGCTTTGGATGTAGTACAGAAAATTCACCGGTAAATTGTTTTTGTAACCTTTGGTAATTTATTAATTGAAAAAACACAACAATTCTTTCTCAATTTCACTACTAGGCAATATTTCAATATTTAGAATCAAGTGTATTTCAGTCTCCTTCAACTTGAGATTTCAACATAATGAAGAAGATGAAGAAGAAGAAGAAGATGAAGAAGAAGAAGAAGAAGAAGAAGAAGAAGAAGAAGAAGGAGGAGGAGGAGGAGGAGGAGAAGAAGATGAAGAAGAAGATTAGTCATAATTGTAGTATCAACATTACAGTCCATGCCGCCTTAAATCACGGCCATTGGGAGGAGGCTTAAGTGTGCTTAATGCCAAAGCGTGCTTGAGTTCAAAGTAGACGTAATCCAAAGATTTCCGTGAATTAAATTTCATGAGTCATTTTCCTTTGTTCGTTAGTGTGCCTGTGTATAGCCTGTAAGCGGTCATGTGTGTATGTGTGCATGTGCCTGCCTTTTTCTCCCTCACTGTCCTTCTTTCAATTTCTTTTTCCCATACTTGTGATGAATCGTTTGTTCAAAGGACCTTGAAAGGGAATGGCATTAACAATTAACAAACAGAACCAGAAACGGTCTTGTAATAAGTGTGCCTGAATCCAAAGTTGCCATGCTTTAAGGTGTGTAGTTTATATACCAAAAATTCGGTAAGAGACAATTACTGTGCTTTAGTTCAAACTGTACTTTATGGCGACGTGCTTAAAGATGGTATGGTCTGTATTAAAATGTCAATGTATGTGATCCACCGCCTCAATCTGACATTAAGTCGGGATGGAATTTATGCCAAAAATGGAATTTGAAATTTAAAATGATCATAGATATGAATCCTTCGATTTTCGTACTCTTTATATAGCTATGTTGATACTCCTGTGATACTAAGCTGCTAGAAGCTGTGGACTGTAAAAAGTTAAAAACAAAAATGAAATTAATAGCTTAAAAAAGAGAATACCAAACACAGAATATTTCGGGCTCAAACCATTCTTCAGTGAATCCCAAGAAACAGTGAAAATATAAATACTTTACTAAAGAAACAGATCAACGGCAGCTGTTGTTGGCTGAAGAAGGGTTTTGAGCCTGAAACGTTCTGTGTTTGATATTTTGTCCTGATTTGAAGCTGTTATATTAATTTTTGTTTAATGATTGATACTCCTCTATAAAACAAATGTGACCAATCATCCCAAAATGGTATCATGTCGGAGTGAACCTGATGACAAAAAGATTTTTTAAAATTCAAATGATCAGAAAAGTGAAATTCTAGGTTTTGTCTCTTTCAAAAAGATTTATTTTCTCCACAATGAAATATAAAAACTGAATTCACATCTCATATTTTTACCACAATTTCAATGAAAATTGTCAGGTTCACTCTGACATAATTAATACCCTTTTGAGGCGATTGGTCACAAATAAACATAATCCAAGTCTCAGATTTTTAAATCCTAAATTCAAGTTTCAGAATCCAAGTCACCCTTCTTATATAATACTGACCACATATAAACTATTATTATTATTATTATTATTATTTTTCAGTATGTCCGAGTTGATTATCGCTCTGACCCATCAGTTCTCTGGGAATTGATGATAAACCACTGGAAAATGCCCAAACCTCGGTTACTGATTTCAGTCACGGGTGGGGCCCAGTTCTTCCAAATGAAAGATAGAATGAAATCTTTGCTAAAGCAGGGTCTTGTGGACTCTGCTGTCAGAACGGGTAAGTTGGATTAGATTTTTTTTTCTTTCAAAAAATTACATGACAATTCATCATTTATTAGTTGATTTACCTCTTTGGAAGTCTTCATTATCGTTATGACCACAAGAAATCGAATTGAACTGCTATGTATTATGTTATTGCAGCAAATTGTATTTATTTTCTATAAATAAGGATTGTGCACAGGAAGCATTTATTGCCAGATAAATGCCACTGGCTGCTGAGAAAGAGGAAAATTGTGACATTGCTTTGTCAGGTTTAAATGTAATGATTATTTTTTGTTTGTTTGTTTGTTTTGGTTTTTTTTCATTAAAAAAAATAATTTTGTTCTCTTTTTTTTTTGTCTTTTATTTTAGTCATGTTTTAGCCAACGAGTTGCCATATTTTATGTTATTGAATTATGCAAAAATAAGATAAATTGACTCAATGGGTGACATCTAGGGAAAAATGGCTTATTTTTTTAATTGTCTTATGAGAACTTATGAACTTTGGTAGAACACTTTTGACATATCACTACACTTAATTTAAGTATGAGAGACTAATCTGGTAAGAATCAGTATACTCAAATATGAAAGATTATTTTTGAGCAAGTAGTTGAAAGTAATGCGATGCTGTTCAGAGAAAAAAAAAATTCCACACAGGCGACAAGCATTGTCAGAAATGAAAATGTGGCACCATTTACTCTGATGCAGTAATAAAAAATGCAGCATTTTCATGTTTTCAAACTTAAGAATAAAAATGATAGAATTTAGTTTTTAATTTTGTTCTCTTTGGGCCACCAGTTAGATGCCATTTTTTAGAATATAGATAATAATATCATGTCAACAAGTATCAACTATCTTGTCCAAGTGATCACGTTGGAGATTATGAAATCTGCACCCCCTCCCCTACCCCGAACCCAAACAAAAATCTAAAAAAAAGGATAAAACAAAATGCAAAACTATAAATGGCGGAAATGAAATAGGACTCAGGTCACAATGCAATGCCATTTGAAATTGACTATCCTCTCCTTGAAATTTTATATATTGATGTATTGCATTTAGGTAAAATATTCATATAATCCACCAGCCATATATAACGTACCAACACACAAAACTCTGTGTTACCTTGAGCGTTTATAGTCTGATTGATAGAATTTAGTGAGTACTAATCATAAGAAAAAATATGGCTGTCTAAAAACAAGAACAAAGAATTTAGTAACGTCAACTTTGTTCCTTATATATATTTCTACTCATAACTCTCTCAGGGGCTTGGATTATAACAGGAGGCACTGGCACTGGCGTGATGAAGTTGGTGGGTGAGGCAGTAAGGGATCACGTGACAGTACATGGAAATGGTGGTGACCAACAAGTTGTGGCTATGGGAATAGCCACATGGGGGATTGTAGCAAACAGACTAGCATTGGATGGAGAAGAGGTAGGGTCGAATTATTGTCTTTCAACTTAGTTTTTAAAGGGGTAATTCCCCCAACCTCCTTCCTCTCCTCCCTTCCTACCAACACTCACAAACATACATGCAAACTCTCCCCCAATAAAAAAAAAAGAAGAAAAAGTGAACAACAAACAAACACACACATTTAAAAGCCCAACAAAATAACAAAATGTAACACAAGTCTGATAAATTTTACTGTATTTCAAACTTTTAACATCTAAGTCATCCCGACTTATAACTGTTTTGTGGCATGGGTCACAAATATTAATTGAAGATTGATATTAATTGAAAAACACATCAATTGGGATTTTGAAAACTGAAGTGTTTCTTTTTTTTTTTTTCAACCATAACGGCGAGACTGAAATTAATTCCATTCATAATGTGAAGAGCATTTTGTAGAGACTTACATTTATTTAATTTTGTTCATTGTGTTCCATCTTTACTGAAAACATTCCTCATATTCCCGTGTATCCATATTGAGAATTCATCTATGAATGGACCAAACTAATATTGATTTCTCTCATAATTTGAGTATTTAATTGGCTAGCCATATCTCAACAAAAGAGCAGTAATAGTAACACAAACTTTCTTCTTCTTCTCTTCTTCTTCTTCTTCTTCTTCTTCTTCTTCTTCTTCTTCTTCTTCTTCTTCTTCTTCTTCTTCTTCTTCTTCTTCTTCTTCTTCTTCTTCTTCTTCTCTTCTTCTTCTTCTTCTTCTTCTTCTTTCTTCTTCTTCTTCTTCTTCTTCTTCTTCTTCTTCTTCTTCTTCTTCTTCTTCTTCTTCTTCTTCTTCTTCTTCTTCTTCTTCTTCTTCTTCTTCTTCTTCTTCTTCTTCTTCTCTTCTTCTTCTTCTTCTTCTTCTTCTTCTTCTTCTTCTTCTTCTTCTTCTTCTTCTTCTTCTTCTTCTTCTTCTTCTTCTTCTTCTTCTTCTTCTTCTTCCTCTTCTTCTTCTTCATTAATGTCAATGTTATATATCAAAAAAAAAAAAAAAAAAAGAAAAATAAAAGAAAGGAGAGAGGAAATATCTAGTTCCCTGATTTAGCTTCATGGCATGCAGCATACAAGGAGTGCTATATATTTGTTTTTATTTATTTTCACTACTTTTAAAGGAAAATGGCCTGTTTCCTGCCACTTATGCCATTGAAGATGTCATAGCTGAGCCAACGAAAGGCAACGCCCCTTTGGACATTAACCACACCCATTTCGTATTGGTGGACAATGGGACGGAAGGACAGTTTGGGAAAGAGATTGAGTTGAGGTCCAAGTTGGAGGCGTACGTCTCAGCCGTGGGAACTATGGGGGTATCAGAGCATCAAGGTGTGTAGAATTTATTATTATGGTTGTGTTATTATTATCATCATCATCATCATCATCATCATCATCATCATCACCCTCATTTTGGAATTATCAGTATTATTCTAATTCTTATTATAATTCATATTAACATCACTGTTAAATTTTGTTTGTTTTTTTTTCCATCTAAAAAAAAAATTCAGTAATCTCAACCCCTGTGGTCTTGATAGTCGTGGAAGGGGGTATTGGAACTCTCACCACTATAGAGCAATCTTTGAGACGTGGTACCCCAGTCGTCATTGTCAAGGGTTCAGGGAGGGTGGCTGATTACGTGGCCGAAGCTTACGAGATGACCTTACACCCTGATCCACTCAAGTAAGTCAAATTTGTAATGAATTATGAAAAAAGTGTTTCAAGGTTCAAATTTTTCTTCAGTCAAAAACAATATGTTCTGCAAACAGTAATGAATTCTGTAAAATCTGGAAAGAAATGACTTTACATTTTGTCTTATCATTTATATTGCTTTTGTTGTGGGCTGAAAAGCAATGGAGCTTGATTCATTTCTCGTTACCTATTTAAAAAATTTTAAAAATATATTTATGCGTTATAACATTATATTATTTCTTCATATAAAAATAACAAAAAAACAAAACCAAAAAAACAAAGCGCTTTACAAAGGGTCCCTGACCAACAGCAACACTTAACATTTAGAACAAGACATGATATTACAATTTTTTTTTTTCGACAGGGACAACACTGTTAACAGCCAGATACTCATTTTACACCTGAGTATGGTGAGAGAATGTGAGTAAAGAGCCTTTTCCAAGGACTCAACTTTGAGCTGAACGAGGCTCAATTCCAGGACCTTCCTATCCGAAAGCGAGTGTCATACCACATAGATGAAATATGTGTATCTGCACACAGTTTATAATAATAATAATAATAATAATAATAATAATAATAATAATAATAATAATAATAATAATATAATAATACTAATAATAATAATAATAATAATAATAATAATAATAATAATAATAATAATAATGATAGTTGATAGACTCGATATAATAATAATATAATAATAATAATAATAATAATAATAATAATAATAATAATAATAATAATAATAATAATAGTAATAATAATAATGATAATAATAATAATAATAATAATAATAATAATAATAATAATAATAATAATAATAATAATAATAATAATAATAATAATAATAGTTGATAGGCTCCAAAAGATACGCCACAGGCTTGCCAGAATGGATCTGAGCATTAGTGGACATTAGAAAACAAGCATGAAAACTATGCTCAGAACACTGCACTGTCTACCCATTCAAGCCAGAATAAAATACAAAATTGCCTTTCTCTGTTTCAATGCACTAAATATTCCCAATCTCCAAGCTTCATTCAAGAACTGGTCATCCCCCTGCTCACTTAATTTGTCATCTTAGGTCATTAGAGATCCAGCTACTTAAAATGCGAAAAACACGTCTTACTAATTTTGGTGATAGATCTTTCTATGAAGCAAAACCTTCCATTTAAAACTCAATTTCACTGCAGGCAGCGTGAAGGATTTTAAGAAAAAAAATGAATTCACCAGATATTTTTATCATTAGTGTTTTATGCTTGATTAGTTAATCATTTGTTTTCCATTTTTTAAAAACATTTGTTTTTAGTATATGCGACTGCTGCATGGGTCTCTGTGCTGTGTGAAGGTTTCATGTTTAGTCAAGTGATATTGTAAAAGGCTTAGAACTTTTAGCATTTAGAGCTGTAAAAGAGTTATTTATTTATTTATTTATTTATTTATTTATTTATTTATTTATTTATTTATTATTATTATTATTATTATTCTTATTATTATTATTATTATTATTATTATTATTATTATTATTATTATTATTATTTTTATTATTATTATTATTATTATAATTTTATATTATTATTGTTATTATTATTATTATTATTATTATTATTATTATTATTATTATTATTATTATTATTATTATTATTATTATTATTATTATTGTTGTTATTAATATTATTTTTATAAACACAATCTCTCATTAAAAGAAATCGCCATTAATATCTTCGTAACGTGTTCTCATCTCTTTAAAAATGCATTTCCTTGCTGGCCACTGACTGTAGATTTAATTTGCTTTTTCTTTCTTTTCTTTCTTTATATTCTGACACAGGGAGGATGTGACTGTGTACCCCGGAGACTTCAAGGAAAAAATGACCTTGGAGGCTCATAGGTGCCTGGCTGATGATGTGAAGAAAAATCTGAAGATTGATTCATTCCTAGATAAACTGCGCACTTGCCTTAGCCATAGGAACTTGGTGAGTCGAAGGAAATTGTGGATCAAAGGAATGCTTAAACAGATAATAATATTATGAAAAGGTGGAACTGGAAAGGCTTGGGATGGCAACATTTGTGTGTGTGCATGTGTATTATTATGTGTGTATGTATATGTGTTTGTGCGGGTATAAAACAAGAACAAAGTTTGCTGATCGTGGTTTTGCATTTTCGGCTCCAGTCGTATGGAATTTTTTAACACCTAAAACCTGACAATGTGAAAGTCTACCAGTCCTCAAACGGCATCTAAAAACCAATCTTTGTCATTCTGCTTATCATGATTCTATCTGAACTTTGAACAAGATATGTGTGTGATTGTTGTAGTGATTTTGTAGTCGAATGAATGAACATCATACTAAAAAAACTATTGTAAAGTACCTCTGAGCACTATTTGTGGATACTGGCGCTATATCACATAATAATAATAATAATAATAATAATAATAATAATAATAATAATAATAATAATAATAATAATAATAATAATAATAATAATAATAAAAACATGCAGAATTTTGATGAAAGTTTACTTGATTGCGTTGGATTCTCTACCGAAGTTTAACACCATCATTACTCAATCAATCCAACAATTTGTAAGTTTTATGATGTTTATTTGATTCATTATAACAATGTTGAGAGACTATAGATGATAATGTGTTAATTCAAATTCAATTTTAGATCAGCATTTTTGATCTTGAGAAGTCCGAATTTGTGAAAGACATTGACAGAGCAATCCTGTGTGCCCTTCTAAAAGGTGATTTTTTTTAGTTTGTGATTTAAAAAAAAAAGCAAACAACTTTTTTAATATAAACTTTAAATAATCACATTCTTTAAAATCTGTTCACATAAGAATCCTATGTTCATGAAACCTTGCCATTTCAAACTTAGCTGCCTTTGTTGATTGATTTTTCTTTAAAATAGGTCTTTATGACTCTTTTCGATATTAGAGCTTTTTCAAATTTTAAATATGAATACTCTCTCTTATTTTGTATTAAAGAATGGATGTTCCATCTCTTTATGATTAGTAATCTTTCAAACCCATAAGGTTCATGGAGATAGATTTAATTCTGGTTTGAGTAGTGTAAAAATTTTAAGTAACAATAGCTTGTTGTTTTTTAATAGTACTTCGCGTCAAATCAAGCATGTATATACTGTCACCCAGTTATTGCTGGATTGTTAAAAGCCTCAAGCGATGCAAACAAATACTGGTCCCTTTGCTCGCAAAGGGGGTTCTGAAAGCTCAATTAGTAGAGCACTCGTTTCACAAGCAAAAGGATCGAGATCAATACAGGGTGTAGTCAAGATTTTTTTCTGACCCCCCTGTCCACCGAGCATTGATTGGGTAGCTGGGTCTATTAGATCTGGCAGAAGTACTTTTCGATAGACTAGAGTCCTATCCACAGGGTAGCAAACAATTGCTATTGTCCATTTCATGCTATAGAATCCGTGATAAACTCTGGCTCCATGGGCTAAAGGATTACTTTTTTTGCTCGCAAAGTGAGTGTTATACATACTGTGCTATCACCACTCCTCTCTATACTATTATATGAATGTTAATACTGTATATTTCCTAATAAATGCACTTTGATAATAATAAATTTGGTTATTAATTTTTTTAAAATCAGCTCTCTCAAACATAGTGTGTAACATTTTATATTTTGCACATTGTCATGAAAAGAGTTAGTGCCACACTGATAAAGCACAATAATGAAAGATATAAGAAATAATAAATAACATATCTCCATTGGTATATAAATCGACATGTATGAGTGCCTTAAACACACCCTCCCCCCTCTCTCCTGGATTTTCACGCACAGTATGCATTTTTTGGCGTATAGTTATTTAATATTTATTTTCTAATCTGACTAAAATTGTAGCATTATATATAATGACTTGATATTCGCAGAATGTGGTAGGTCTTTTTCATTTTTTTTTTTAAAACCATTTTTTGTTTTCTGTCCAAATTTTAGCCAAGAAAGCTGATTGTAAATCTCAAGTTGCTTTGGCCCTTGCTTGGAACCGCTGTGACATTGCAAGGCAACAGATCTTTACTGCTGAAAACATTGGGCACAGTAAGCTCGGCAAATGGATGGTAAGTTTATCTTTATATTGACAAGTAAATTTCTATATCGTATTTTTTAATAAGAGTGACAAGTGTTATTAAGCTATTTCATTTTAAGTTAAAACACGGAATTGTCTCTTAATTATTCATTGCGAGCAATATTGTGCATTTGAAATGCTTATTATATCTATCATCATCTTTGTTATTATTATTATTATTATTATTATTATTATTATTATTATTATTATTATTATTATTATTACTTCCATAATCACTATCATTACCAATATTGCTCCCCAGCAAAGCCGAGACATGTACGATGCCATGTTTACTGCCATTGTTCAAAACCGTGCGGATTTTGTAAAACTCTTCATTGATAACGGTGTTGACCTGAAGAAGTTTCTAACAGCCAAAACATTGTGGAACATATATTGTAATGTAAGTAAAAATAATTGTATTCAGCTCAATCTTAGATCTGAATTCTTTTCAGTTTTACAACTTCAAATGCAAATGTCCTTATTTCTCTATTTTATTATAACTGTCATTGAGCTAAAAATAACTGAGTGGAGATCTACTTACCTTAGAAATACTTATATAGACACTTTGCTTCGTTCCTCTTTTTCTTTTTCATTTAAATACTGCACATTTTCGGGAAAAGTAAGTATCTCAGTTTTACATCTAATAAAATGTAAAAAAAATAGTTAAAAGTTGTTCTTGTGACAAGGTGGTTATTCTATATCTCTAATATCCCCAGTGCCTGCAAGTGGATGATGATGGAGAAGCCACTATAATAAGACATATCATCACAGCTCGAAGTGTGAGTCATCTTAGATTAGCTTTGCTCACCGTAAATGATAATTAAGGAATCTGAAAATGGATAAAGCAGTCTCGAGGACAACTTTTACCTCACATATCAATAGATATAATGAATCAAAATTTTGAGAAAAAGTCGTAAATCCGAGTAACATGAAAAAGTCTCAGGTTTAGGACTTTTGTGATAAGTGTAATGTCATCTTAATCTATTAAGTGAATGTTTTTTGGCAAGATTTTTTAATGAATTGTGTTTTACCAGTCTTTTTAACATTTTAAAGTTTCTCATTGACACTTCTTTGCTTGTGTAGAGGTAGAAATTCTTCTTTATATTATTTGGTTCTTATTTCTTCTATTTTATTTCCAGCAAGGATGGATTGAATATCTTAAGTGCCAAGCCTTGGACGAGTGGGAACATTTCCAAAAGCATGACGTTCTAAACCACATCAACTCTGTCCTTGTGCATCTTCTAAGAGACGAATCTTTCAGCCTTTACCCCAGTAAGTAATGAGTATAAATGATTCACAAAAGAACCCGTTTTTTTTAGAAAATGACAATGTTTAACCCTCTCCTTACAAATTAGATGAAAATCGTCACTTTCGTTTTGATGCAATGAACTTTTTCTCTCATTCAGAATTTTTCTGTACATAACAAAATTTGAAAAAGAAAAATCTTTGTTGTATTTATAAAAACTTAATGCTATTTTGTAATACTTGTTCACCTGAACAAAATTATCTATAGTATGTGCTTGTTGCTTTTGAGTTTTAGTTTAAAAAATCAATTTTTGTGTTCAGTTGGCTTGCCATTTCAGGAAAAATATCGAAAAAGGTCAGTAAGGAGAGATTTAATGTTGTTAACGTCAATCTTTTAAGGAGATTTATCAGATCATCTCTCATGGGTCTCTTGTATGTGACTCATCGGGGCAATTTGGCAATATGCTGCATAGGAAAAGAATTAGTTTAAGGACCAAATTATGAGAATTATGAAATCTAACTATTTTGAATTTATTTTAGCTACTTTTTTATAACATTGCATCACAAAAACTTTTCAAATTTCGCCAATGGTCTTCAGTATGATTTAATCATCATTTCACGTTTGTGCCTTTATTTCTTTCAGATAAGCATCCATTTATTATGCCAGCGGACGAAGAAATTTCTACGGAATGGAAAGGCAACATTGACGTCATCCAACCAATGATTGAGAGGATATCAAAACACGCTACTGAAGATGAAGACACATTGGGTAAGGCTTTTGTAGCCTGCTTGTTTTGACATGATTTTGTTGAGTGTCACACGTTCATTGTGTTTGATGCAATTTGTACGATCCATTCCAATATTTTTTTTATCTTCCTTATGCTTAGAGAGCTAATTATCTGATGTTATAAAAACAATCTAAAATACTATGAAGTCTCAATGAAAATGGAGAGAAAAATAAAGTGAGTATATTTGACTATAATAAAAGGGGACAACACAAAATGGCATTGTCCCCTTTTACATTCTATTGTTTTCTCCATCTTATTGGCTCAATTTGGAACCGAAGCTCTTGATCTTATCAATTTTGAACTCTTGACTTACTTGACTTAGATGCCTTTCGCGTCTCGACCGAAAGATCGGGTCGCCTTGGCTGTTTCCAGTATTTCCTGTGTGAGGTGTCTCCAATATTGCCGGTCCTCTGCTAGGGTTCTCAGATTTTCAAGGTCCCCTGCCGTTATGAGACTAATGCTTTGTCCAAGTGTTGTGAGGTTTTTGTTTAGGATCACAGGGAGTGTTGTGATCGGTCTTCCTCTGAAAAGGTTCCCGTGTTTTTGGAAGTATCCCGACATGGCTTGGTTAGCTGGTATGTTTTTGTCTCTGCGTAGTATGTGACCGAAAAGTTGCCATCGTTGTTGTAAAATGTCAAGGGAGATTGGTCTTTCTTTTGTGATCTTATAGAGTGATTCATTTGAGATCTTTTTTGGGTATTTGATGTCCAGTACCCTTCTTAGCTGTGTGCGATGGAAGGCATCCAGATGTTCTTCTTCGGATTTTGTCAACGCCCAAGTGCCGCAGTTATACAGAAGTACCGGTTTTACAAGAGCACGGTACAGTTTCAGTTTGGTTTTTCTCTTTATTTTGTCACCTCTAATCCATACATTGGTGAGTTTACTGAGTGCGGCGTTTGATAGCTGTTTTCTTCTTTGTACATCCTCGGTGTCTCCAATTAGTGAGCCGACTTTCTTTGTTCTTTTCCATTCCTCTTTGTTCCTCGATATTGTTGTAAATTCGGTTTTATTGGCATTGACTTGGAGGTTATATTTCATGAGGGTATTTTGTATGATGTCTATATTTGCTGGTGTTGATCCAATAAAATCGACATCATCTGCATAGGCGATTTCTCTAGGGATTGCATTCTCAATATGAGTCGTTGGTTTTGGAATGACTTTTCGAACTTCTTTCAGAGCGTGTTCTAAGTATATTGTGAACAGAATCGGGCTCAGACTATCTCCTTGGGGGGTCCCGATGTTACTTTCGAACTGCGTCTGTTTTGTGGCCCCGTATATCCTTGGTTGTATCTTTGTGTTGCTGAGGAGAAATCGGATTATTCGGAGCTCGTCTTCGTCAACTATGTCTGTTAATATCTCCAAAAGTTTTCCTCTGTCGATCGTATCAAAGGCTGCAGACATATCGATTCCGGTTATTGTTATGGATATGTTTTCTTTGAGTGCCTTTGCTGCCAACCATTTATGTGTCCATACAACGTCCGATGTGCTTCGGTCTTGGCGAAACCCGCTTTGGCTATGTGATAGATATTTTTCTATTTTCGGTCTAATTCTGTTGAGGACAATAGTTGACAGTGTTTTTCTTATGGTATTCAGTAATGTTATTGGGCGCAGGTTGTTTACGGGTCCTTTCGTTTTTCCTGGTTTTTGTATTGTAATTAGGACACCGCTGTTTATGTCCCAGTCTTTGTGTGTTGAGAATGTTTTGTTCATTATGTTTGCAATGCTCAAATCCAAGGAGAGGGTACCACATTTCAGCAATTCAGCAGGAATTTCATCTTCGCCTGGGGATCTGTTATTGTTTAGGCACTTTATGCTATTTCTAACTTCAGTTGTTGTGATGCGGTTGTTTAGGTCTCTAGGGTTTCCTGAGAAGGGCGATATTTGTGAGACTTGTTTGTGAAATTTCTGCTGGAAGTGGTCAGTTACAATGTCAAGGATATCGTTGGGATTTGTTGTCTGTTTGCCAAATTTATCCTGTAGTTTTGGGTTCTCGAATGGTTTTCGGTTCAGAGATTTTGTCGCTTTGAACATAGACGATGCATTATTTTTGGAATTTTCTATGTCTTCCACTTTTTTGTCTAATTCCTCGTTTCTGTGTTTTATTGTAAGTGATCGAATTGAATGCAGTATTTTGTTTCGTTCCGTTTTCAGGTTTATTATTTCTTCCGAGTCTTTCGTGTTCTGTATCCTGATCCTAAGTTCTTTTTGTTGCCGCGATAGATCGTTAATAGCGATGTTAGGCGTTCGATTTGGTTTGTTCTTAGTTGTATTAATAAAGCCTGCACTTTCTTCCCCCGCATATTTCATTGCCGCTTGCGTCTCTTTCCATTCATTGTTTGGATTGCTGTTTTGCTTTATTTTCCATAGACTTGAGTTAAGTTCATATTGGTAATGAATGCGACATTCTCGCTCATTTACTATTTTTGCCGTGTTTATTTTGACTGCCGTTTTACCTTTCTGTCTTCGTTGTCTGTACACATTTATGTTGAAATTCGTTTTTACAAGTTTGTGATCGGATGTTAGCAGTGTACCACCGTATGATCGCGAGTTGGTTGAGTAGTGTTTATGGCGGTGTCGACATATGATATAGTCTATTTGGTTGTGTATTGTTATCATTTTGTCTTGGGTTTGGTCTTTCCTTTGTCCTACCCATGTTGTCTGGTGTCTTGATGGGTGGTTGAAAGCACTGTTTGTTATGAAAAGTTTTCTCTGTTCACAGAACTGGACTAATTTTTCTCCGTTATCGTTACGTTTTCCTTTTGAGTATGATCCTAAACATAGTGTGTCACTGTCGAGACGTTTTCCTACTTTGGCATTAAAATCTCCAGCAATTATTAATATTGATTTATTTCCTATTTTGTTCAGTGTATCGTCTAGGTCTTTGTAAAATTTATCAGTTTCCTCTGGGTATTGTTTTGCGCGTTGACTTGTTGGTGCGTAAACATTTACGATTGAGATAGTGAACGTCTTCTTACCGTGATCGTCTTTGTTATTGTTATTCTGGTTCCTTGAATTGATCTTACACTTAAGCTCAAGAACACATATTCTGTCCGAAACATTCCATTCGTCACTAGTCAAATCCCTGCAGTTTTTATTTATGAGAAATCCACCACCATAGTGAGGTGAACTGGAAGCAAAGCACAGCAGTCTGTGACCATTTATTGTTTGGTCGACGCCATCTTGGATCTTCGTCTCTTGTAAACACAACACATCGATTTTATAACTTTCTAAATCTTGACACAGTTGTTCCTTTCGAATGTTACTTTTAATAGATCTTAAGTTAAAAGTTCCAATATTAAGATTAGTCCACATCAGGTAAAAATTAAAGATTCCACACAGTGAATAAATGGACTCTATGCAGGATAAATTTTTAAAGATAAATTTACTATTTTATATTTCAATGTGTAGTTAATGAGTCCTTGTTATTATTTTTTTTGACAGGAAAATCTATCGTTTCATTGATATTAAATGCCATAAAATTTACTGACAATTATATTATAATGAGAAATATATTCGTTACACACCAAAATTAAACTTGCATCTTTTGACATTTAAAAAAAAACAACAACAAAAAACAATAAACAAATAAAACAAAAAAGATCCGCAGATCTTTGGCAACATAATAAGCCTTTTGTAAGTCGCGAGGAAATGAGATAATTTTTATATAGATCCACATAGTATTAAGTTTAATCTTGTCATATGAACACTACTAGAGATTTAACGACTCTCCTGATATGACACGACTGAAATAACTCGTACATGACAAAAGTCACTCAGTGACCAAAACATAATATGATAAATCTAGGGTATATCTCTTTTCCAAAATGAAATATAGTAAACACATTTTGAATAAGACTTAACCTCTTTTTTTTAAATTTCATCAATGACAGCTACTTAAATTATACGTCAATGAGTAACGTTTCTAACAAAGCAAAACTATATTCAAAGATTTTTTATTATCATTATGAAATAGGGGCATATGCTAAAATAAGAATAGAAAAAAACCCTAAACATAAATGGAATTAAACAAAACAATAAGACAAAATTTGTTGAAAGAAACTGATTCGAAGGGATGCATTTGAGTTTTCTTCTAGCATTAGGTTGTGGTAGTTTCATAGTAATTTTGGTATGATTTATAAAACTATATGTGAATGGAATTCTTTTCATCAATGTCTTTAGCACTTTTTTTTTTCTTTTCATTATGTTTGTTTGTTTTTATTACATTTTATTCTCATTTCTTATTATTTAAAAAAAAATTGTTTTCAAATTGTTTTGTTTTTTTAAAATCACATTTTCACATTATTATGTAAATAGATGAATTGTCTATTGATCAACAATACATGCAGTTTTTAATCACATTTTCACATTATTGTCTATTGATCAACGATACATTCGGTTTTTAATCACATTTTCACATTATTATGTAAGTGCTTGAATTGACTATTGATCAACAATACATGCATTCTTGAATCATCAATCATTGAATTGGAATATTACGCAGATATGAAAATGTCCATGCGGTACACATCAGCGGAATCAATAGACGCAGGTAGTACTTAATTCGATACTTCATGGCCCCATACACCTACAACTAATTCCTTAAAAGCTCCGAAAAGGTGTATATGAAACAATGCCAGACAAGACAGAAAGATAAATAGGAGAAAAAAAAAAAACATCCCAAAAAATGCAGCCTGCTTCGAGTAGGGATCGAAACTCAAAGGCAGGCAGATTTTTTGGAATGTTTTTTTTTTTGTTGTTTTTTAAAAAATGTTTTGTCTGATATTGTTCCATACACAACTTTCATATTTTTATTTTATTCCTCTGCCTGCTACGTAAATTTTAAACTAATTTCTTGTCTTCTATGGTGTACTCTGGCATGTTACCAGATCTGCCACGTAAGATTGGTGAATATGGATTTCTTCTTCTTTTTTTTTTTTAATGCCAAATTTGGATTTTTAATATGTGACGTAAGGAAACAAACATTGTGGAAAATATTTTTTTTTTTACTCACCAATGGACGCGATACCAAATTGGGTGTGGAACTTCATGTCAGCTGCACTAAGTTTTATTAGAAAATGAAATTTAGTTTTTTTTATTGCAAAAAAAAAAACAAAAAAACAAAACCAAAACAAAAGACACATTTTACGTTAGTTGATTGTGGCAGATCTGTTTTATTTCTTTATATTGTATTTTTTTTTTGTTTGTTTTGTTTCTTAAAATATTTTTTTGTAAAAAAGTTTATTATTATTATTATTATTTTTTTTTTTTTTGCTTTATTAAACGGGATGGACAATTCTTTTTTGTATATCATACAATATCCAAGCGCTTATAAAGCAAACCAATGATGTTGTTGTCATATCATTCTCCTGGGATCGAATGGTTTGGGTTTTAAACTACATTTGTTTTGATTTTCCTGGTGTTTTTTATTTATTTTTTTGTTTTGTTTTGGATGTTTTGTTATTTTTTTTTTTTCTTGTTTTTTTTTTTTTTTTTTGGGGGGGGGGGGGGGGGGGGGGGAGGGAGGGGTTCTGATTACCTTGGAGTTATAAAAACGTTCTTTCTGGGATGAAATCCATTATAGAGATAATTAGGTATGTAAAGTCCATAGTAGTGTGTAACTTGCTTACTTTTTCCTTACAGACGTTTTTTATGTAGTATGATAGTGGAAACCAAATCAGATGCATAGAAATGATACTGGTTCAATCTGCGAAATGTGGATTTTTTTTTTTTTTTTTTTTTTTTTTTTTTTTGTATGTTTTAACAGAGAGTCCATTGAACAAGATCATTATCCTGTCCAAATGGTTATAAGCTTTTGTTATTGTCTGTTTAAATCGACAAAAATTGAGTTCTATTGACTCAAAAAAACCCCAAAAAAACAAAACAAAACAACAACAACAACGACAAAACAAGAAAGAAAGGAAAAAGAAAAGAAAAATCATGCATCGTTCGACGTTCAAACATTCCATACAGAAAGATAGTGTTCAAGTTCACGTTTAATTAAAAATTCATTTATAGGCTTTCTCCAGTATTATACACAACATTGTTAATAACTAATAGATGGATAGATAAAATAAAATAAAGTGAAATAAACTTTATAACATGATTATAGATAAAACAGTAAACTAATGTCAAATGTCAACATGAAAATCTAAATCTCATGTTATCCAAGCGAGCAAATGGGGGTTTAATAATCTTGTCCTAGGAAAAAAAAGTGCTTGAAGTGGGACTTAAATCTGGACCTCTCAGGTCACAATGCAATGCCATAACCATTTGGTCACCTCACTCCCAATTTTCTTACTTACTTATCCGAACCAGCAACCACCTGAGCTCTAGCCCTTCGGTCTTGTGCCATGATGTAGAAGTTAGACATCTTTTGTAGTTGTTCCAGCTATAATTCTTTCAAAATAATTATTTGTATAATGTTTATGATGACATAAGATTTAATTTCATGCATGTTTCATACAATTTTGTAGAATAATGAAATGATCTAGTGCTGATTATTACAATGGAAGGAATTCTGTTCGACTCTGCTGTGGTGACTTCATTTCAAAATTTGCATCGATTACTTTGATTGACAACTCACAAATTGATAAATTCTTTAGGGTTTATGGCTTCCCATGCTCACACCATAAGGTACTATAAAAAGGCAATTTATCATTATCACCGCCATTAATATTTGTTATAAGCTTAATTGCTGTTGTTATTGGCTGAATAATGGTTTTTGAGCCTGAAAATTTCCGTGTTTGGTATTTTATTATTTTTCAAACCTGTAATTTTCAATTTTGTTCATTACTTTTTATAGTCCACCTCCAGTACACAACATAGGCCTGTAATGCAGCAACTCTAAAAAATCGACATTTCAAAGGACTCTATGAGCTTCCATTATTAAAATCTCAAATTCATATACCATAGTGTTCCCATCAAGTGCACCAACCCCAATATGTGTCCCCCCCCCCCCCCCCCCCCCCCACCAACCACCAGCATTGACCTCAATCCTATTATCATCTGTTTTTCGGGGGGGATTTTTAGATACAGATTAAAATAAGACACGCTCTTCTTCAACTCGCCTGTCCAAACTGATAAGTCCCTTTCTCTTTATTCATTGTGCATCACTTTGTACTGCATGAAGACAACAATGAATGATAGTACTAATATGTGACCTATTGCTTCAAAATGATATGACATTATGGTATTTTAGATGCTAGAAATGGAATTTATAATCAACAATATGAGACTTGGGTTCGGTTTTAATGTTTCATTGAGAAAAGTGAGTGGAGTAGGCACTTATGTTGATAATAACAGAAAATGGAATGAGTAGAAAAATGCCAGAAGACAAGAGAGAATAAAAATTTCGTGGCAATGGGGGCTCAAACCCACGACCTTACTGATATGACAACTCCACCTGGCCGTGGTAGGGATGCTATGCAGTCGACGCCATCCACCACTCAAAAAAAAGGGGTTTCAAATGTCATAAAATGTCAACCCCCTTTTTTGGAGTGGTGGATAGCTTCAACTGCATAGCGTCCCTCCCACGGCCTGGCAGAGTTGTCGTATCAGTAAGGTCGTGGGTTCGAGCCCCTATTGCCGCAAAATTGTTAATCTCTATTGTCTTCTGGCACTTTTCTACTCACTCCATTTTCTGTTATTGTTTTATTTAGGCGTATAAATATAATTTCTTAAATTAACCAAAAACAAAATTTTACAATCCTTGTCATTTAAACTTAAAATTCCCCTTTTTGGCATCTGGTTTAACCGGGCATAATACTGTCTTATAATGATGGGTCTCATACTACACACTACCATTCACTTGATGACACAGCATCAGTATTGTCTGTCAATGGTTTTTTTTAATACGTTGACCCCATGTTGATTGTGTGTGAAATTATCTTGATTGAAGCATTTTATTTTCAAGATGAGTCCCGGTCTTCCACTGAATCTTGATCTTGAAAAACTATCTTACAGAAGCTTGTCTTGATAAGAAGAGAAATAATATCAGTCATGAAAATATTGGTATTGTCCAATTTCAAGTTGATATCAGTGTTGCTCAATTCCAAGTTGTGGTCGAATGTTTGAATCTTTTTAACTATAAACCAATTTGATTGTGATTGTGATTGTGTCGTAAATCAAAAGAACCAAGTAAAGGTCTGTGTTTGTAGACAATAGATATATATATATATATATTTTTTTTTTTTTTAAATGAACGCTAAAATTGTGTAGTATGGATCCTACAAATGGAACTGGATTTGAAAAAAATGATTGCTCTCTATTTAAACAAACGGTTTCAATGTTGTAATGCAACCAACTTAATTATATTAGATGAGGATTGTTGATAGGGCCATTGTCATATGTTCGATTTTGTTCACCTGTTATATTTTCTTCATCAATGAGTCTAAATAAATAAGCACACCATTTTGACCCAATTTCTAAGTACATGGTGCTTTACGTTTAATAAAGATGACATTACATAACTCCTAAAAATGAATGCAGGTACCCATCTTTTTTTTACTAAACAGCCTAGCTACAAAGTATGATAATTGTAACTTTATATTGTGCGAGAATTTTGGCTTTGTTAACAATGCACCGCCCTTTTTATTATGTAGTATTCTTTGTTGTTCATTCGAAAGATTATAATATTATTATATCCTTTATCAACATAAACTAAACGCTTTTGGTTTTAGGTAAGCCAATCATAATACATGGACACTGCTTCTAACAATTATTTACCTACAATATCTCACAATGCTTTTTTTTTTTTTTGCTTTTATCTATGTTTTCTATTTCTATTGATCTTCTATTAGAAAAATATTTTTAATGATTCTGTCATGATATTGACAGTTGTATACATTTATCATTAATCACAGCCTCATTACTTTGCTTTTGAAATGTAAGTTTGATTCACTTTTAAAATCCCTCGACTACACAGGTCTGGATCACCGTAATTTTCTTAAAAATTTTTAAAGACTGCTTCAGAAATAGACCTCATATTTTCCCCCATTCCACACATATGTTTTTAATGTAATTTTTGTAAGCATGAAATGCCAATCAAACAGCTTTGCATAGTTTTAGTGCATTACCATCTCTCATATTAAATCTCTTTGTTTTCGCCCGACGAGATTATGTATGAGATAATAATGCCTTTGAATTTGGGAGATGCTCTTAATATGTTTGGGAATGGTTTTCCCTAGAGGTTTATAATTTTGTCGGGTAGAATGTTTGCATAATATCCTTCATATTTTGGTCCTAATAAAAGATGAAGGATTATCGTCATATATTAAAGAAAGATATATACTGTTTACTGTACAATATATACATATATAAAATAGAATTAAAAAAAAAAATTATACCCTTCCACCACGACATCATAAGATTCGTCGCTGAGGCATTCCACGAAGGAATATAGATAATTCATCAAACAAGATGTCTGATGTCAACAGGAATCACTCATGTTGTCCAATTGAGCAAATTGGGGGTTAATAATCTTGCCTAAGGAAAAAAACGAAAGTGCCTGACACGGAGCTCAAACCCGGGACCGTCCGGGTCACAGTGCAATGCCTTATCCACTTTGCCACTTCATCTCCCATATATGTATATATATATATATATATATATATATATATATATATATATATATATATATATATATATATATATATATATATATATGAGTGTGTGTGTGTGTGTGTGTGTGTGTGTGTGTGTGTTTGTGCTTGCATGTATGTTTGTATGTGAGTGGGTATTTTCAAGATTATCGGACTCTCTCTCTTTTAGACTTTCATCGATTTTATATAATGTTAATGTCTTGTAAAATGTAGTATTGATAATCCTCTTGAAGATGAAGGAAAAGTTGGGTTTTTTAAAAAATTATTTATTTATTTTCTTCCTTTCATTTTTTATTGCTTGCTTTTTTCTGTTTTGCTTATTTTTTTCAACACCTAAAGTGAGGTAATACATATCAAAAGAACTCTGTCTTTTACAGATATTAGACTTAAGTTGTCGCTATAGATATGTGTGAAGGTATTGCTATCAAAATTATTTGGATTTTAAAAGACTTATAGTTTGTTATAGAAAAAGAAAAGCAAATATTTTAGAGAATTCCCCCATACTCAATTTTCTCTTTTCATAAATATTTTGTTTCACTTTTCTTTTAAAGGTACATTCGGAAGAAAGAGCTTGTACTCCAAAAAAAGACTCAAGATGGAAGAAAGTCCGGATTTTGAATCACCAGAGCGAGATTTGTTTATTTTTTCTGTGCTCTTCAACCGGCGTGAGATGGCCAAATTGTTTTTAAATCTTGGCCAAGATCAAATTGGTACGTGATTTCATAGTAAAACTATTTTATAATAGAAGGAAAAATAAACTTTTGCTATGTTCTTTTTTTTTTTTTCTCAGAGCTTGATTTTAGATTCTCTATTAAAACTTTGAGATATGTTTGTCATAGTGCTTTTCTTTTCTTTCTTTTTTTTTATGCAGGGCATTTTAAATTTGTGCTGTTGAAATTATAATATTTACATCATTCGCCCTGAATCATCAAAATTTAAAGTTGATATTTTTTATTTTTCCTTGTTGTTGTTGAAAAGACAAATAGATAAATAAATCAATTAATCAATGAATGAATTAACAAATAGACAATTATGTATATTATTTCAAAGACAAAATATCCAAAGCTAAATATAAAATGCAAATCCAATATTAAAAGCTAGTTTGACGTTTTTCCATGAAGCGTGGTAGTGTAATGAAAAGTTATTGCCTGAATGTGTCAAATAAACTGTGCTGTAGACTCGAGCTTTGATGCTAAAAATAACAATCGTACACATTGTTTTTATGTTGGGCTGTTCCGCTAAATACATGATTGTTGATGCTGTGACATTGTGCTTGTAAATGAGTTCATGTTAAATAGTTTAAAGGCTTTTCTTGATTTTTTTAAAATCAATAGATTGTCAGGGAGAATGCTTGAAAAACAAAATGAATAATTATTTTTTTCAATTCTTGGGTTAGGGATTATGGAAATATTAGCATACAGGAGAAAATTGTGAACAATTGAAAGAGAAATGCAGTTAACGTTTATTTCACAGACGTTCCAGTTACATATTTATAATAGTAATTTTCCTATATCATGCTTCGCATAGCTTCTTTTACATTTAGTAGTCTGTTGTGAAGAGGATTTTCAGACTTATAAAGAAACTAGGATTCTTTTAATGACCATATTATACTTTATATAATTCAGTTCCATACATTACTATTTTGCAAAATGATCTTAAATGTTTAGAATAGTAATTAATTTTAGACTTAGTCAAGGCTGCCTTTGGTTGACTGAGGCCCTTTGAAAATATAGATTTTTGCCATTTTGATTTAAACCAAATGAGATGCTTATCTTTGATGAAAATGTTGCTGCGTGAAACTAGAAGGAAAAAATAATGATAAATATTGAATTGTAAGCTTCAATTTATTAGACAAAGACAGATACTGTGAACGTTTTGGGTTTTTCCCTTTATCAACAAAACAGGATGAATGTAACACTACAGACAAATGAGATTATCTTATACGTCTGTAGTGGCCGTCTTTGTCTAATAAATTGAGGCTATAATTCAATACTTATCGTTATCTTTACCATTGATACGTTTTGTATTTCTTTTGTTTTCTCTATTTAGGAACATCTCTGGTGGGTTATGCCATTTTGAAAGCATTATCCGATAAGGCAGATTTGGATGAAGAGACTAGCATAAGTAATAATCTTATTGAGCATGCGCAGTAAGTCAATGGGATCATATTGCCTCAGTAAAAATAGATTAATAGGAATGGAATCTTATATAGTGGCTATGTGGTCTCGTGGTATCACCCTCGCTTTTGGACTGGAAGGCCCAAGATTCAAGTCCTGCATTGAGCAGCGCATAGTTGGGTCCTTGGAAAAGGCTCTTTACTCACATTTTCTCACCATCTCACCATGTCCAGGTGTAAAATAAGATGGCGTTGTCTCTGTCTGTAAAAAAAAAAATGATAATATTGCTTACTATTGCTTACTTGTCTATGTTAGATATTGCTGTTGACCAGGGACCACTTTTAAAGCACTCTGAACACGTTTAGTAGATATTTTGCTATTTTAATGCTCAGTTTTTTGGGTTGTTTTTATTTTGAAAAGCTAATAAAGCTCAAAGATATATGTGGCCAAGCACATTAATCTGTTATTATTTCAGAATGAAATATAGGTAAAGAAAGTTGGGTTTGAACTCAAAATTATCAGAATTTGGAAATTTAGTTTTTTTGGGGTTTTTTTTTTGTTTGTTTTCTGTTTAGGTTTAATGATAAGTAGTGAAAAAGTAGAGACAATAGAGAATAAATTGTTTTCATTTTCTATTGTCTTCTCTTCCATACTTTGAAAAAGCAAGTATTTAAAATTTGGCCAGAAAACTGGTCCTTAAAATATCAATTGATAGAAACAACCCTTATCTCGTTAAAAGCTCTAAGACTTGACCCTTCCCTGAAGACTCCCATGAAGTCCCAGGCTTGAGAGTTATTGGTAAGATGAGGGTCATTCTATTTGATCGATGTTAATGGCAAGTTTTCTGGCCAAAATTTTATAACATGTTTTTTTCAGAGTTTGGTAGTTCTGGTACTTCTCTGCTTTTTCCATTTTTTCATTATGATTAACATAAGTGCCTGCTCTACTCACTATTCGGAGGTTTATATACAAAATTAATTTTCCTTTTTTTTTTTTTTTTTTTTTTTTTTTTTTTGTAAATGCTTCTTTTTAAAACTCAAATTTTATAAGTTAAGATGGACAGTTAACGATAAGCATCAGATTCACCACCACCAAGTACTGTTTTGATAGGATAGATTCTTGGCTTTATATTTGTGCATTTCTATGCATGGCACGTCTGGAAACGAATTTCCATTTTTTAGATGAATAAAGTATATTATTATTATTATTATTATTATTATTATTATTATTATTATTATTATTATTATTATTATTATTATTATTATTATTATTATTATTATTATTAAATCTTCCATCTTGCGAATCAGGACCAAGTGGACAATGATTTAGCTGAGCCCCTTAAAACCAATTATGTAGAGTCTTTAACATAATATATCCGACAGGCTTTCTTTTGATTATGTGTATAATTAGCGTTGTTCGTGTCTGTGTTAGGGCTTAATGATTAAGTTAATCTATGTTATGCGCCCAGAGCCCTTCTGATGAAGGGATGTTTGGCGCAATATAAATCTATACCATTATTATTATTATTATTTATATCCTGTTTTTATGGATGCCAGCATCATTTTAACAGAACTGAAATTAAAATTTTAAGTATTCAATTCAGAGGCGTCCTTTTTAAAAGGAGAATATGAACAATTCTGTGTTGAAGAACTTTTATTTTTTATTGCCTGTATTTTGAAAAAAATCTGTCTATATCAATTTTGCTGAGCAAGTTAATCATTATTGTTTGTCATATTGCTCACTTCGTGCTTTGGATGCGAAAAAGGCTATCACTCTCCATATAAAAAAAGATAATTATAATTGTTATTTTGTCTTGGTTTGATAAAAAAAATGTTAACTCATTGATAAATTAACTCAAATAAATTTGTTCAGATAAAATGATTTTGTACATGCTTACTTTTTCCCCATATTTTTTTTTATCTCACAGAGATCTAGAAAAATTTGCTCTTGCAGTTCTGTCAGAATGTTACGGTCGGAGTAAATCTGATGCACACATGCTGCTGACTCGTACCCTGCCCAACTTTGGCAATACAACGCTCCTTACACTGGCAGACAAACATGAAATCATGAACTTTGCTGAGCACGCTGCTTGCCAAACTAAATTGAGTGAGATCTGGAAGGGATGTTTGATCCAGCACACGTCAGAGTTGAAAGTAGGTCATTGAAATGATCATGATTTGTAGAGAGAGAGAGAGAGAGAGAGAGAGAGAGAGAGAGAGAGAGAGAGAGAGAGAGAGAGAGAGAGAGAGAGAGAGAGAGGGGGGGGGGGAGAATTTGACAACTATTTTGTGAGAAATGTAATGCAAAATCCTTCAGATCTTTTGGGGTGTTCACTAAAGGAAAACAAGATAAAGCGAAAGAAAAGAAAAAACCCAAGCAGAACATGGTATGGGCCAAACTGATTATTAAATGGTATTAAAAATAAAGAATTGCAAACATCCAAGTGAATTATTTGCCTTTGAAAGAAAATGAGGTGGAATAGTAATGGGGCGGGGTAAAGGGGAATTTATTTCTTACTAGTTGCCCTGTCAAATCCTTACGATTACACGGATTTGTGTATGTGTATGAATATGTTGCTTGTGTGTTTTGAACAAACTGTTTAACAAAATAAAAGGAATGCTGATATAGATGGTAATTTTTTTCAGGATTGAAAATTTTACAACTTGAAGTAATTAATTCTATTTTTTGTTTTGTTTGTTTGCTTTTTTTTTTTTTTTACAGATATTGTTGACTCTTCTAATTCCTCCTCTTGTGGTCTTCCTAAAGTTCAACAATACCAAATTCGCAAATCGCAACAGTGTGTTAAGAGATGAAGATGATGACGACGATAATATTGTGACGACACCCATTAGAAATGCAAACAACAATTCTAAGGGTGAGAACTCCACTAGTAATTTTGCCAAATCTCTTGTGCAACAGCAGGATGCAACGTTGAGGACGATGTATTCACAAGTGAGAATGTTCGACTGTCGGGGTGACAGAGCCATTAATCCATTCAGAGCTTTCAGGAAATTTTACAAGGCCCCAGTCACCAAGTTCTATGCCAATATTGTGAGTATATTATTATAAGTAAATACTAGGTCGCCTTAAGGTGTTGAAAATGATAGCAAGACATAAAAATGAATATACAAGTTTTAGAAAAATAAAATAATAATAATAATAATAATAATAATAATAATAATAATAATAATAATAATAATAATAATAATAATAATAATAATAATAATAAAGAATAACATACCAAACAAGGAGCCTGAATATTATAACACAACACCTAAAATTCAGAAAGATAAGAGTAATGGTCTGTCTTACTGGTTTTACATATCATACACACAGTAATCGTTTTTATCATTGTTGGCTGTTGCTTGTTTTGAGCCCAAAAATGGTCCTAATTTTTATTTTATTTATTTATTTTTTAAAAACAAGAAATGAGATGAGTTGAGAAGTGCCAGAGGACAATAATAGAGAATTAAAAACGTTTGTAGCATTGGAGATTCAACACGACTATTTTGGCACCTCGGCCTGGCTCCTCTGACTGTCATGAACTGTTATTTTTAAAGCTTTTACATTCATTTTTAATTATTATAAGTGTATTACGTTTTTTGGGTTTAAAAAAAAATAATTAATTGATCCTTTCTCTGTTAATATTTATAATGTCTGTCTAGAAATGATGCCTGTATTGTTTCCGGCAATTTGATTTTTAAAATTTTCAAATATTTTTTTATTTATTAATTTATTTAATTTTTCCACTCAAAATTGATAATTTATATTGTAAAGTGCCCAGAGCTTGTGTTTTACATGAGAATGAGCGCTGTATAAATGTGTATTATTATCATTATTATTATTATTATTATTATTATTATTATTATTATTATTATTATTATTATTATTATTATTATTATTATTATTTTTATTATTATTATTATTATTATTATTATTATTATTATTATTATTATTATTATTATTATTATTATTATTATTATTATTATTATTATTATATTAAGGGGTCCCTATAGCTCAGTTGGTACAGCACTCACCTCACAAGCAAAGGGATTGGTTTATATCTTCAGTTAATTGGAGGTTTTTGTTTTCTGGGGTTTTTTTTTAGTTTTGTGATCCCTCGGTCTACCCAGTGACAATTGGGTATCTAGGCCTCTTTGATCTGCTGGAAAGTACTTTGCAGTTGACTAGCTTCCAATCCAAATTTAACTTCTGATTTGTCTGTTTCCATTTAAAATATCGTACTTTCGCAACAAACTGCAAATATACTTGATACTGACTCAAATTGACATATTATTCATACAGCACAACATACTTGAGGTTTTTAAAAAATTAATTTTGAAGCTGTTTTACTACTTAATAACCTGATTTTAATATTAAAAAAAAAATGCACTGGGTGTTTTTATAAAGTTATTTTTTTGCGTGGGGTGAGGTGACCGAGTGGTTAAGGCATTGCACTGTGACCGGAAGGTACCGGGTACAAGCCCTGCTTCAGACACTTTCATTTTTTTTTTCTTTGGCAAGATTATTAACCTCCCAATATGCTCACGTTGAACAACATGAGTGATTCCTGTTGACATCCGATGTTTGTTTGATGGATTATCTATAATCCTTCACGGAATGCCTAGGCGACAGCCTCTCATATGTTTTTTATATATGATCTACCTGCCAGATTTCCTACCTGATTTACTTATCACTGTTCAGCTACTTTCTGCTGATAGAGTTGCGCCCCGTCTCCTACCCTGACTCGCCATCCATCTATGAGGTCATCGTCTGGATTTGGTCCATGACTCTCATTTTGGAGGAGTTCAGACAGGTAACAAATCAATGAATCAATGAAAATATAAATCTTAACTCACTCAATCCTAGAGACTTTTGCTACTGTTCAAAATTGGAAATAAAGGTATTAAAAATGAGCATGTACATACATAG
>NC_088364.1:19513837-19588837 GCF_034508935.2 Berghia stephanieae
CCAAACTATGAAAAAACAACACGTAATTCAAATATCAGTGGATTAAAATGACCCTCATCTCATCTTGCCAAAAACTCACAAACCTCTGACTTCACGGAATTAAATGGTTCATACATTTCAGTACGAATGCTTGGATATTATAAGACCAAGAGTTCATTGTAATAATTTCAGTCAATGTTTCAGCTTTGCAAATTCATTTTACTCTGTTTTTATTTTTGTTTGTTTGTTTTGATATAGATATTATCAATTGATTGATATTACTTTTTATATCTGAATGTAAAACTGTGCTACTCAAAGGAGATCATTTATGTGCATTTGTATTTGAGGGTGACGAAGGATTTTTGTTTCTGGCAGTCTGCGTCATTTATTTCAAACCAAAAACTAGAGTTGTCTAAATGAGTCAATAAAATAGAGAGAAAGATAAAAGGAGTAAATGTGACTCATAAACAAAACAAATACGTTTCGGCCTTTGGCCTTCTTACTTGAAAAGGGCCAAAGGCTGAAATGTCATTTGTTTTGTGTTGATCCCTTATGAGTCACATTTACTCCCTCTATCTTTCTATCCATTATTTCAAAACCTACTTATCAATTTTTTTTTTTACTGCAGACCTATTTTTTTTATCATACATCCCAATTGTGACTGAAAAGAAAATGAAAAATATTTTTTAAAAAATAATGATGAAAATGAACAGCAGGATGAAAAAGGTCTGTTGACAAAATTAGCATTCAATCGTTTCTATGTTTTGTATGGACAATGTCTTGACTTCTAATATTATGACGATATTGACATTGCGATTAACATACTTTAGGGGTTCTCAATCTCTGACTAAAACTGTTATTAAAAAATATTTGATAACCGAAGGGCTTATTTTCTCTTATGTTTTAAGATATTGATTAATTGACGATGTTTCAACACATTTCTTAACAAATACAACAAATTAGGGATGGTTTTTTTTTTCTTGTATTTTATTTTTTTTTCTTCTTTGTCTGGCATTCTTTCATACCAACTCTTTCAGATCTTTTTCGTAATCAATGTGTTGTTTTAATCAAATTATGATAGCAGATTAATGTTTGTATTAATAATCTTGTCAGTTTGATATTCTTTCTTTCTTTCTTTCATTCTTTTTTCTTTTCTTCTTCTTTTTTTCTCCATCTTATTATTCCTCTTCTTCTTCCTATTTCTATCCCTTTTTCTATTCCTCTTGCTCCTCCTGTCTTCTCTTTTCCATCTCCTCCTCCTCCTTCTCCTCTCTTATCTTCTCCCCCACTTCTAAACATCATCATCGTCGTCGTCATCATCATCATCATCATTATCATCATCATCATTATCTTTGTTTAACCTTCATAACCTTCATCACTCTTACCACCACCATTACCTCATCAAATTTTGCCACCCTTTTAAAATAAAATCTCTTTTAAAAATTCTTTTTCATTTCAGTTTTTGACAAGCAAGCAAAAGTCTTTAGGCTTCAAGTTCAGAAACTGGTGGGCGAATACTTGGAACCAGTTTGACCTTCTGATGTACGTCGGGGTCACAACCTCAATCGTCCTTCGGTACAATGTTTCCGAAGAAAATTTTGTCTGGGTTCGAATCTCCTACTCTTTGACTTTGACTGTATGCTACCTCAGACTGATGCAGTATTTCTTCACAGACAGAAACATGGGACCCAAGGTCATCATGATCAGGAAAATGGTTAGTATTTGTAGTTGAGTCTGATACCTATTTGTGTGGCTATATATGTGGTCTCGTGGTGTGACACTTGTCTTCGGATCAAAAAGTCCAGGGTTCATGTCCCGCTTTGAGTGGCATATAGTTAAGTCCTTGGAAAAGGTTCTTTACTCACATTCTTTCACCAGACTCAGGTGTAAAATGAGTACTTCACTGTTTACAGTGTTGTCTCTGTCCATAAAAATTTGAATATCGCCTAACAGGCATCTTGTCTGTTAAGTGTTGCTGTTGGCAAGGAAAATGTCCTTAGTGTTTCATTCATCGTGTTTTGTTGATAAATTGGAAACCCAAAACGTCCACGGTATCTGTCTTCGTTTAATAAATTGAAGCTTACATTTCATTACTTATCATTATTTTTTCCTTCGATCTTCAAGCAGCAACATTTTCATCATTTTTAGTTATTATGTCAATAATTCCAACAACACTGCTTTCATATTTTACTGTGAATGTAAATTTGTATCCATGTCATTACAGTGGATAGAATTTGACTGGTTTCCTTTAACAAATTTGGGGGTAACTCAGTCACATTTATTTGAAATGTGTCATAATGGGGTTTACTGCATTACTTCTTGACTTCATTTTTAAAAAAAGAAACATTCTTTAAAATGTGCGGCTATGTGGTCTAGTGGTATGAAACTCGCTTTCAGATCGGAAGGTCCTGGGTTCGAGCCTCATGCTCGGCGCATAGTTGAGTCCTTGGAAAAGGCTCTTTACTCACATTCTCTCACCGTACTCAGGTGTAAAATGAGTACCTGGCCGTTAACAGCGTTGTCTTTGTCCGAAAAATTGTAATATCGCCTAACAGGCGTCATGTCCTGTCCTACATGTTAAATGTTGCTGTTGACCAGGGACCCCTTGTAAAGCGCTTTGAGCACATATAGTGGATATTGTGCTATATAAAGCTCAATTAAAAAAAAAAAGTTAGGCTTGTACAATCAAAGCTGGTAATTTGAACGACCTTTGATTGGAATGATCTGTTTCAGACAAAATGTTTTTTTTAAAAAGATGTTTCTGGAGTTTATCCCTGTTTCTATAATGTGAAACAGTCAATAGCAATTGTTTGCTATCCTTTGGATAGGATGCTAGTCTGTCACAATGTACTCCCCACCAGATATGACAGATCCACCGACCCAATAACTGTCGGGTGGACGGAGACTCAGAAAAAATTTCAACTGCACTCCTAATCAATCTCAGTCCATTTTCTTGGCAAGCGAGTGCCAACTGAGCTATTGAGACCATAATCTGTAGTGTTATATTTTGGTTCATTTTAATGCCACTTATTGGGCCCAATTTCTGTGTAAAGGCACTGCTCCAATAAAGCAACTTCAACAGAACTATTGTCAAGTTTGCGTTAGTAATAAAATCAAGCCTTCCACAATTAAACTTTACATTTAGAATGTTTAAAAAATTTAAGATACAAAGAAGTCCTTCAGAGCCACCAGGCCCATGGAGCCGGAGTTTATCCCAGTTTCTTTAGCGTGAAATGGACAATAGCAATTGCTTGCTACCTTTTGGATAGGATGCTAGTCTATCGCAAAGTACCTCCACCAGATCTAACAGACCCAGCTACCCAATCACTGTTGGGTGGACAGAGGGGTTAGCAAAAATCTTGACTGCACCCGGGATCAATCTCGGTCCCTTTGCTTGTGAAACGAGTGCTCTACCAACTGAGCTATCGGGACCCCCAATTTCAGATAACTTCTGATTAATTTCCTATAAAACTTCTCCAGTTGGTCGACTTGATGTTCTTCTTCCTGATCCTCATGGTGTTTGTGTTGAGCTTTGGCGTGGCGTATCATGCAAACATGTTCCCCAATGCACCTCCTGATTGGTCCATTCTGTACAATGTCCTGTACTACCCGTATTTCCAAATTTATGGAGAGCTATTTTTGGAGAATATCAAAGGTATGTGAAAATCTCTTGCATGGTTCTCATATTTTAAAAAAGAAATATTGAATAACATTTTAAAGTGTACTGGTAAATTATTAAACATTACTTGGCCAGATCATCATCATCATCATCATCATCATCATCATCATCATCATCATCATCATCATCATCATCATCATCATTAATTATCATCATCATTATCATTACTATTATTGTCATTGTAATTATATATTTTAATTTTTTTTTTTTTTCAATATGCGATATTTGATTTACAGGGGAGGAGGAAGGTGGTTGTAGCAACAATGAGACAATCTGGCGACACAATCCCATGGATAGATGTGCTGAGAAGAATGTGATAGGGCCAATATTTTTGGCTGTTTATATGATCCTTACTAACATCCTATTGGTCAACTTACTCATTGCTATGTTCAGGTACGTTACATAATGTTTCATTGCAATAACATGATAACAATGGAAATCATATTATTGCTTAGTAATTCTTGAAGGAAATTTTAACTGATTCTGCTTTTTATTCAAATAATAGCAATTTGTTACAAAATATAGTCCAAGCCAGTTTATTGGGACAGCTGAGTTCCTGACAAATCATCCTGATTAAGCGGCATCCCAATTAAGCGGCGACCATAAATTTGAGTGACATTTTACATCTTAATGAAAAACAAATGACACCTTAATCTGCCTCTAACAATGAGAAACAAAGCAAACTGCATAAAACAATTAACGAATAACAGTTGCATAAGTAAGAAGCGGATTATGAATGCATTTTCTACCCATTCATCTCATGGACACATAAACCATTTCTGGGTAGGGTTCCTGACCTCCCATAGTTGGCAGGGAGGTACATACTGTGTCTTCTATCCCCCAATATCTTTTTTCCAACATACTTTCTGTCTTTGTCTTGGAATGAGTTTACTTGGTTTTGTCCTGGCCCTGGCCGTATACCCTGGCTGGGAGGGAAACAGTCAAATGTGTAGTTAGTTTTGGGAGGTGATATTTTTTTCCTTATAAATCATCTCTCTCTTATGCACTGTATTATGTTTTGTTTTATGTATTATATATGATTTGTAAACATTTGAGTGTATTCCTCTTAGTGGGGACCTGTGCTTGTGCCTGGATGAGACTTTTAGGTGATCTCAAACTAAGTACACTGATAGTGTGCTCTTGAAATCTACATCTTTCCCTTATTTGAATTTTAACAAATTCCCCTTTGTCTTACCTTTTCTTGGATGCTTTAATTGTAATTCTAGAACTTTTTACTATCCCATTTTCTTCCTTTTTACTGGCGCTGATATGACCTTAATGTGTTGCAAGCGCTGTAAAACCCTCAGAAACAAAACAAAAAACAAACCATTTGGTGGTGGCAGCCTTGAACAAATGAAGCCATCACTCATTACCATAGCCCTCTCAATAGTCTATAGTTTGCGTTGCTAATTACCTATCTGTCAGTTGACCTATGACCATGAACCTGACGATGGCAGTCAATGACACTGACAAGCATACATGTAAATTCTATTGTTCTCATATCTGTGATGTCTATAATGACCAAACACCTGCTACAAGGGGATACAGGTAAATTCTATTGTTCATGCCTATGTGATGAACACTACGACGACACACCCGGTTGACTGTCCCATTGGACTAATTTGAAATGATTTAAGAAACGAAAAAGCTCTCGTATAGAGACAGTCATTGTCAAATTTCGTCCCCATTAAGTGGCAGGCCATCCCAATTAAGCGGCTAAGAATTGGAAAGGGTATGACTTTTTATATAGAAAATAATTCCATTCCCAGGGAATCGTCCCAATAAATCGGCTGTCCCAATTATTCAACATCCCCAATACCAGCTTGGACTGTTTATGAAGATATTTTTTCATTAATTCTGAGCTTTTTCCTCTATGCAATATCTGTGTGTTTTTTAAAATGTGATTCAATGAAGGATTAAACTTTACTTTATGTTCTTTTGGGGATGAAGTGGCCGAGTGGTTAAGGCATTGCACTGTGATCCGGATGACCCGGGTTCGAGCCCTGCTTCAGGCACTTTCGTTTTTTTCCTTGAGCAAGATTATTAACCCCCAATTTGCTCACTTGGACAACATGGATGATTCCTGTTGACATCAGACATCTTGTTTGATGAGTTATCTATATTCCTTTGTGGAATGCCAAGGCGACGATATCTTATGATTTCGTGGCGCTAAAGGCATAATTTAATTTAATTATGTTCTTTTGTTTAATGTTTTACTAATAACGTCACTTGGCTTCAGTCCCTCAGTTGCAATTGGAAAATTAGTTATTATTTAATTTCTCATAACACCTATGTCTTGTAAAGCATCATAAAGCACGTTAGGTGGATATTGGTACTATAAAAATAACATTTATTTATTTAGTTATTTATTATTTAAATTCGACAGCTACACATTTCAAACAGTTCAGGAAAACTCAACAAAAGTATGGAGATTCTACCGTATTTCCCTGGTGTACGAGTACTTTGACCGTCCAAGCTTTGTTCCTCCCATCATCATTCTGAACCACATTTGGCGATGCATCCGTTATTTCATCTACTGGTGTAACAAGAGAGGACACAAATCAACAGAAACGCCTCATGTCCCTACAAAATGGCACAAACGGTGTGGATTTAGTAAAAGAAGAAACCAATTCAGTAAGTGACAGCTATATTTTATTTGTTTTGAGAGGGGAAAAAAACAACTTGATATCTTGTTATGAGGCTATGTGGTCTTGTGGCATGACACTTGCCTTCGGATCAGAAGCTCCTGGGCGCGAGTCCCCCTCTGAGTGGTGCATAGTTGAGTCCTTGGAAAAGGCTCTTTACTCACCTTCTCTCACTGTATCAGATGTAAAATGAGTACCTGGCCGTTCAGTTTTGTCTCTTGCAAGAAAAAAACAAACTAGTAATGTCGCCTAAAAGGTGTCGTGTCTCGTCCTACATGTTAAATGTTGCTGTTGGCTTGGGACCCCATGTAAATCACTTTGAGCATCTTTCTGGCTAAAACAATTGCAATGTCATGTTAGAGGCGTTTTGGATCTATACAATGTATATATACATACAATCTCATATTTAAATATATAATTTTCACTCAATTTAAGAAATTTATCTCTATTATTTTTTCTACTACTGTTTTATAGGAATACATCTTCCCAGAGAAGCTCACTACAGGTTGTCCATATTTGAGAAAGTTTCCTCCGAGGCTTATCTCACCCACTCATCCTTAAAGGCAAGAGAAGAACTCCACAGTAGGGTGGCGTCTACTTCAGAGAGGTGAGATTTGAACAACTTTATTGGTAATAGAGATATAACTGCTTGCAGCTCAGTGAAATGTAAAACAAACAAACAAACAAACAAATAAACAAACAGGACATATGACATTTGACAATAACCTTCATATTTGTTGGTGACTAATTCAACATAATTTGTATTAGAGATGTAACCGCTTGAAGCTCAGAGAAATGTAAAACAAACCAAAAAAAACCCAAACAAACAAGACATATGACATTTGATAATAACCTTAATATTTATTGACTAAGGCAATGTGTTGTATAAGGTTTCCCTTTATCAACATCCTGGACAAAGCATAAATTTGACATTTCACCCTCAGGGATCACCTGTAAAGGCCAGAGGTATGGCCTATCTCAATTTATCAATTAATTAATATATAAAGTGTTGCTGTTGGTTCTTGGTTGTATATTTTTACATTTTTCTGCATTTGCATATATTATATATGTATACATTGTCGCCATAGATTCTCAACTTTATGTTTATACATTTTCATGCATGCCACGTCTATAAACGAATTTCCATTTTTTTGGATGAATAAAGTATATCTTATCTTAATTTTTCTATTTTCTCAACCTTTTTCTACGATCACAAATCATTAGAACTCAATTTCGTTATGATTGTTTTGATCCACGTGGAGAGATTTAACTATAATCATGAAATAAAGTTGTATTACTTATTTAGTAGAATGGCAGTATTTTTCTAAAATTGGTTTCACAGATTTTATATTCAGAGGACTCAAATTGCTCTTCTTTTAAGACAATAGTCTCGCCATGTCACTTAAAAAAAAATATTCTATAGTCATTTAGCATTATTTCATTCTCCCAGATTTTATCTTGATTGTTTTAGGAATACATCAAACTGTCAGGGGCGTGGCTATATTGGTTGATTTGGTGCCTGGCACCACATCCATCTTTTGATAATCGATTACAGCAATAAATAAAAATAACTTGAGAAATGGCATATACCGCCTGTTTCTTATTTGAGTAAGTCTTTTCTTTAAATTTTTACCTTTCTTTTGTATTTACACGTATAGCACGTTTTACGTCATTTTCTTCCGATTCATGGCATCACCCTATACTGGAAGCATGCCACGCCACTGATCAAACTACACAATTTTACTATGTCAAGTCACTCAACAGTTTTACAACTCTTACATTAAAACTATGTTCTCTAATGTCTAATTTTGCTCTTTGTAGACCTGCCTGGTACTACGAAAAAGGCGTAGAATTACGAAGTTTTGACTCCAATTTCATAACTCAATGATCATTTTAAGTCATTAGAATCTAGAACTTATTAAAAATTAAAGTTGATGCCAGACTATGTAATTATAATTAATAATTTTGACGTGTTGTCGAATCATTGTTAGGACAAATTGTTGATCTGTAAAGTTAATTATAGCAACTCAAATTTTTATCTCCTAAAAACTATGAATTTTTTAATTTTCAAGAAGGCAGGTCTGTCTTTGTGAGTCATCATTTCGTAAAGTCTCTGAAATCTCTATCTTTATATGGGTGCCAGATCTTGAACTAAAATTGAAATCAAGTTCTTTAAAAAGCAAAACAAAAACTGAAAAGTGGTTTTTCCCTTCTTTAATTTTTTTGGGTTTTTTTTTTTGTTGTTGTCAGATTGGACCTAGTGATGGGAGATTTACAACGTATCAAGGAGGTGATCCAGCATAAAGAAGCCACAAGGATAGCTGCCAAAGCCTTGAAATCTGACCATGGGATAACGCATTCATCTGTTATTTCTTTGAAACCTTATTACAACGAGGGTGACGAGACTGACAGAACAGCTTGGTAAGTATGGCTATTTGGTCTAGTGGAATGACACTCGCTTTCGGATCGGAAGGTCCTGATTTCGAGCCTCGCTTGGCGCATAGTTGAGTCCTTGGAAAAGGCTCTTTACTCACATTCTCTCATTGTACTAAGGTGTAAAATGAGTACCTGGCCATTAACAGGATTGTCTCTGTCGAAAAAAAAATTGTAATATCGCCTAACGGGCATCATGCCTCGTTCTACATGTTAAATGTTACTGTTGGTTGGGGACCCCTTGTAAAGCACTTTGAGCACATTAAGTGGATATTGCGCTATATAAAAGCTCAAGTTTTAGTAACAATGTCACCAATCTTTTCAGTGCACTACTATGTCAGAGTTACCGAGCAGTATGCTGTCTTGTGGTTTGGCACTGGCCTTCGGATCGGAAGGTTTTTGGTTCGAGTTCCTATTGGCGCATAATTGAGTCCTTGGAAAAGACTCGTGTAAAATAAGTACCTGGCCGTTAACAGCGTTGTCTCTGTCAGAATAAAAAAAATTGTAATATTCCACTGTACTTTTTAAGACTTTTACTCTTCTTTGCCAATTTTTATTCAATTTCTTTACATTTGATATTTCTTTTATATATTCCCGAATTGTGTTGTGATAAAGAATTATAATTTCCATTCAAGGATAAATAAAGTATATTTTATTTTATCTTATCTTAAAATCTCCATTGAAAAAATGGGTGATTTGTGGATAAATTATAACGATAATTTGAATAATTATTTCAGGACCACACCTCGAGATGAACAAGCTCGGATGCAAACCCAGCTGAAGGATCTTCAATCTGAAATGAGTACAAACTCTGACCGGCTGACTCGCCTGGCTATCATGATGGAAAAACTGATAGAGAAACAAGACATGCAGAGCTCGTTTCTGTAACTGACTGTGCCTCACAAGGAAATGTTGAAGACTAGAAATCAATGCAAATATAAACTAGTTATTAAAACATTGCTGTTGTCTTTGTAGTTGTTGTTGTTGCTGTTGTTGTTGTTGCTGTTATTATTATTATTATTATTATTATTATTATTATTATTATTATTATTATTATTATTATTATTATTATTATTATTATTATTATCATCATCAATATTTTTATTTTTATTATTTTTATTTTTATTGTGGTCATGTTGTGGTTTGTGTTTTTATTGCTCTGAAAATTACACCTGTAAATGATCTCGAAGTGTATATGTGTGTAACAGATATCATTGTTTCTAACACTAATTCTTTCATGGGGTTCTTCTCCGTTTATTTCAAACTACTTAATATAGTTACACATGGACCCTTAAAATTGAAGTAACTTTTTTTTTCATATCGTGTACAATCGTCTTTATTTTTGTTAGCCACTGAGAGGCCCTAAAGATTTCACAAATGCTATTAAATTTCTAAAGCTATATCATCGTGAATGTAAAAAGTCCAACTTTAAGTCCCTTTCATATGCCAGATACCTATATTTAAAGAAAAGCAGCCAAAAGTGAAGAAAGAACAAACAAAAGAATGAGTATCACCCGGTGTCATGTGCAAAACAAAGTGGGAAAAAAATAATCATCCTTTTATTTTTAACAATGCTGACCTGTGATGTTACATGCATGTTTGGACGATTTTGAAAATGATTATTTTTTGATAAGATTAAGAGCCTGACGAACAAATTATTTAAAGCATATTTTACCATATGGTTCTTTGTGTCTGTGTGTTTGTATATGGTTATGAGGAAGAGAAAGAAAGAAAGAGAGAGAGAGAGAGAGAGAGAGAGAGAGAGAGAGAGAGAGAGAGAGAGAGAGAGAGAGAGAGAGAGAGAGAGAGAGAGAGAGGCTCATATCCTCAACAAATTACTGTAGTCATGCTGTCATGATTTTTTTATTTTATTATAAGACAAACCAAACAGCACTTCCATCTCTGGAACGAATCACACTTTAACATTTAATTAATTCAAATAAATGAGAACACGGTTAAAATCGGTATTGACATGTTTTTCTTGAAATGTCATTAGACATTTTTTTCATTATTGCAGCACACTCCTGTATAAATTTAAGGCCATTGGTGGGGCCTTTTAGATCAATACTTACTGTTATCAAAAATAAAACAAATCGGCCTTTATACTTTATACATTCCATTTTAGTAACTGACTTGTTTTGTTTATCTTATTTCATTTTTATCTTTTGTTGTAATTTCTTTAAAGGTCACGCATGAGATGTAACTATTTACAATGTAAAATGTTTTGAAATGTTATTTAATCTCTGTTAACAAACACAAGCACAACTTTTTATTTCACAAACGCTCAAAGTAAGGAATGCTTTTTGTTCCTTTGTTTTGACCCATGACTCGATTAATTCATGACTATGATTTTGTAAAGGATAAAAAAGTATACTATATTATAGAGAAATATGAATATTATAATAGTATTATTACTACCCACTTTTGACATTTTTAATGTACTTAAAGGTACTCTAGATATCCTAGAGCTGTTTGTACATGGAATAGGCACAGTATAAATGATTTACAATATTGTCATATGTGGCCCTCAGTCTCAAAATGGTATTATATCAGAGTGTTATTCATGACGAACATTGAGTTTGATGTCAAAAATATGAAGGTAGAGATCGGTTATTTGTTGTGGCGATATGGTCTAGTGGTATGACACTCGCTTTTGGATCAGAATGACCTGGGTTTGAGCCTCGCTCAGCATAGTTGAGTCCTTGGAACAGGCTCTATACTCACATTATCTCACCAAACTCAGGTGTAAAATGAATACCTGGTCGTTAACAGCCTTGTCTCTGTCCGAAAAAATTGTAATATCGCCTAACAGGCGTCATGTCCCGTCCTACATGTTAAGTACACCTTGTAAAGCACTTTGAGCACGTTTAGTAGATATTGCGCTATTTAAAAGCTCAATTTTCAAATTTGTTTTTATTGAGAAGAATTAATTTAGTTTCATTTAGTACATAAGCCCAACATTTCATATTTGGCATCATTTTGACTTTATATCCAATTTTGGACATCGACTTCATCAAGACAATACCAGTTTGATATAGTAGGTTACATGGTTATATTGTGTGGAGGTGCCGGAGACAAGAACTTGTTTTAATATGTACTTAGTCTCGATAGCTCAATGGGTAGAGCACTCGCTGCACACGCAAAGGGACTAAGATCGATTCCGATTTTCTGACCCCCCTATTCACCCAGCAGTGAATGGGTATCTGAGTCTGTTAGATTTGCTGGAAAGTACTTTGCGATAGACTAGTGTCCTATCCAAAGGATAGCAAGAAATTGCTATTGTCCATTTCACGCTATAGAAATCGGGATAAACTCTGGCTCCATGGGCCCACTGGCTCTGAAGGGCTACTTTAGTTCATTGACTATGACAGACATCTTTTCATATAGGACAAAACTAGAAATTTGATAGTAATTAGATATTATTAACTTATCATAATCATTATAAAACACAGACGAAAACACATGTTTTCTTTTTGCATTGCCTTCGAAAATCATTCTCTTTTTTTTTATCCTTCTCCTTCTGCTCCTACTGGTCCTCCTCCTTCTCCCTCTCAACATCCTTGTCCTTCTCCTTCTACTCCTCCTCCTCCTACTACTACTACTTCTTTTTCTTCTTCTTCTCCTTCTTCTTCTTCTTCTTCTTCTTCTTCTTCTTCTTCTTCTTCTTCTTCTTCTTCTTCTTCTTCTTCTTCTTCTTCTTCTTCTTCTTCTTCTTCTTCTTCTTCTTCATCTTCTTCTACTTCTTCATGTCATAATATGACAAATATCTGAACATTTTGATCTTGAAGTTCCATAGTTACACAGCCATTGTGCCATTTAGACGTTGTCACACTGACCTTTTACTTGGATCGTGTTGAAATATTACATTGTTATTGCTTTATTAACAAGATGTACTTTTGTTGTTTTCTTTTTTTCTTTTTCTGTGAAAAGTCACTTTTTAACTTTTAAAAAAGTCATTTTTAAACTTCAAAAAAAGTCTCTTTGTATTGAGCGGGATGTAGAAAATTCTTTATTGGTTAGCACAATACTCTGTTGAAATATGGTCAGGGAGTGTTGTCATATTTATCAAACATTTTTGTGGAGGTGACTTTTCCCATATATTTTGGTTTGGGAAATGTATCCTCGGGACAACTAAAGGGAATTTAATTCATTATATAATTGTATGCGGTGTTTGTTTGAATTAAAACTTTTAAAGAAAGATTTGATTAACTTGTGAACTATACAAATTGATTGTTATGCTATTGTTTGTGCGTTACTTAGAGTACAGAAGGCTTTTTTTTTTTTTTTTGGTGTGATATTTGTCTCTTTAACACGTCATGCCAGTGATCCAGGATATTTCTTGCCACCATGACAATCTACAATTTCTACAATATACGACCCACTCTTTCAGTTTGGTATCATGTTGAAGCGGATTCTAAATCGTGAACTCAAAATGTCAATAATTGAGAAATATGACATTTTTGACCTCACGCTTTGTGAAACTATATTTTTCTCAATATAAAAACTTCAAAAGTTATATACAAAAATGAATATAACAGACATCAAAGAGAACAAAATACTAAATATTTGGGCTCAAAAGCCTTCCTTAGCAAGAAATCACACTCAACCCAGAAAGATGGGAGAGACGTGTTCTCAGTCAGGAAATGTGAACACATTCAGTTACTGAGAAAAAGCACTGGTTTGTACCGTATGGGCGTGCTTTTACTTTCACTTTTTTTCATTGTATGGTTGAAATAGGTACAACGAATAATAAATGGGAAAAAACGGGACGTTAAGAAATAATAAGTTCAAAAACGAGGGTTTGTAAAATGCAAGTTTGTCATGTATGTGTGAGTTGGTGTGTACGAGTTGCACTTTTATGGATAGGCTTGAGATTTGTTAGGGTTTTTCTTCATGTTATGTCTACTTTTTCTTCATGTTATGTCTACTTTTTCTTCATGTTATGTCTACTTTTTCTTTATGTTATGTCTACTTTTTCTTGATGTTGTGTCTACTTTTTCTTCATGTTATGTCTACTTTTTCTTCATGTTATGTCTACTTTTTCTTTATCTTATGTCTACTTTTTCTTGATGTTATGTCTACTTTTTCTTCATGTTATGTCTACTTTTTCTTCATGTTATGTCTACTTTTTCTTGATGTTATGTCTACTTTTTCTTCATGTTATGTCTACTTTTTCTTCATGTTATGTCTACTTTTTCTTCATGTTATGTCTACTTTTTCTTGATGTTATGTCTACTTTTTCTTGATGTTATGTCTACTTTTTCTTCATGTTATGTCTACTTTTTCTTCATGTTATGTCTACTTTTTCTGGTCTCTTGACAATCACAATTTTAGAGAGGGATGTATTTTAACTATGTAAATTATTTGTTGTAGTGATTATATTAGATCTCTAATATTTAAGATAATGAATTGATTCACATTAATGTTTAATTTATACAATTCATTCAACTTATCTACCTTTCTTTATAAATTTGAAAGATTTATGATATATTTATTTACTTTTTACATTTATTTTAATATATGCAGCTTCATTATTTTAGATGACGGTTTTTGTAAATAGCAGGGTCTACTCACTATTATTTATTGATTTTATTAATCTTTTTAGAAGGTCACATCAATTTTATGCCAGTTTATTATGTATGTAATTCAATTTATCACTCTATTTTACGTGAATTGTTTCTCGAAATGGTAAAATTATAATACATATCAATTTTATAACCTTTATATATATATAACATTTTTTGTTCTGTAGATATTTATTGGAATGAGTATTTAATTCTCATCGCAGGTATTTTTTAAAAAGTTATTTGATAATTCTCTACATATCACAAGTTACCATTAATTAATGTTATATTTTAATGTATACTTGTAAACAAAACGATAAACACTTCAGATTTACTGTAAAATAGAGAGGATACATTTGATAATCGAAAGATCTATATGCTATATTCACTATATTAAATGATCTATGAATTATGTGAACGTCTTTCTTAAGAACATTGAAGCATTCCATATATATATATATATATATATATAATATATATATATATATATATACTTTATTATTGTTACCAATGTTTCACTTTCACTCGCTCTGGGTGGGGATCCTGACCTCCCATAGCGGGCAGGGAGGTACATACTGTGTCTTCTATACCCTTATATCTGTTTTCCAACATGCTTTCTGCCTTTGTCTTGGAATGAGATTACTTGGTTTTTTCCTGGCCCTGGTCGGAGTCCTGGCTGGGAGGGAAGCAGTCAAATGCATAGTTATTGTTTTGGGAGATGATAATTTTTTTCCTTGTAAATCATCTCTCTGTTATGTATTATTATTTTTATTTTGAATGTATAATGTAAGCATTTGAGTGTGTTCCTCTTTGTTGGATTTTGTGCTTGTGTCTGGATGACTTGTAGGTGATTTCAAACTAAGTACATTGGTGGTATGCTCTTGGAATCTACATCTGATCCCTATTTGTTCCCACTTCCCCTTTGTCTTACTTTTTCTTGGGTGCTTTAATTGTAATTCTAGAACTTTTTACTATCCCATTTTCTTCCTTTTTACTGGCGCTGATATAACCTAAATGTGTTGCAAGCGCCGTAAAACCCTTAAAAACAAAAACAAAACAAACTTTCACTCGCTCAAAGTCACTCTTTGTTTTTGTTTTGTTTTGATTTAAGATTTGCTCAAAAGACTTCTTATTTCAAAGCCTTGTGGGCAAATAGAATATGTTATAGAGCTCATGTCACTAGCCTTTGGAGTCAAGATTTTTTCTGACCCCCCTGTCCATCCAGCCGTGATTTAGTAGATGGGTCTGTTTGATCCTTGCAATAACACAGTATCCTATCCGAAGGGTAGCAAGCAATTTTTGCTATTGTCTGTTTCACACTATAGAAATTGGAATAACCTCCGGTACCATGGGCCTAATGGCCCTGAAGGACTGAAGAACCACGATCCCATTTTCCTCTGTTCCTGTCCCTTACAATATTTCACAGATGGACATAAATTGGAGGCGTTGCCTCTTAAATGAAATGTTTGTGATGAAAAGTGTATGAATACAAATTTTATCAACTTTGAATATTTGCCTATTACAGAACTTGTCAGCACAAATGTTACGAGCACCCAGAAGCAAAAGGGAGTTATTCACACTATACGCTTAATGAGATGTAACAGATATTGAAGAAAATGAGGAAAAAGGAGGAAACTTTGAACTTACTGATAAATAATTTTCTTCTTTCTGTTGTATTAGTTTTATAATAATAACAATATCAAAGAATAGGACTAGTTTCTCAGCACCCCATTTGTGACACCCAAGCTGCCTTTTAATTATATATATGATCCGTCATATCAATCTGGTATTATGTTGGCATGAACTAAAGGAAGGTAGTTAAAAATGATAAGAAATTGTGAATTTAATTTGAGTTTTTTTTTAAAGTTTGAGAAACAAAACATGAAGATTTATGTGGACTTCAAACCGATTCTGATTACTTCTTCTTCCTTTTCAAACTGAAACTTCGTCATGGAAGACTCCTCAGCTCAGCGGGTGGTTGGATGGGAGCATCACCCTTGAATCATATACCTATGATGTTCGCATGGGTGTACGATCCGATAGTGATGTCGTTTCTTCTTCTCTTTACTAGCCTATCCTGCTTCTTTGGTTTGTGATTGTATTTTTGACAGGGGATATTTTTTTTTCTGTAAATCTTCTGCCTGTTTGTTCTTGGTTACTTATAATTTAGCTTATGATATCTTTCGGTTATGATTTTGATTTACATTTGTACTATTTTTGCTAGATTGCTTGTTTTTTTTTTGTTTCAGGGGTCTCTCATATAACCTCAATTGTGTTGGAAGAGACCTAAAGCAACAAACAAAAAAAACAAAAAAAACAAAAAAAAAAAAACAAAAAAAAACAACTCCTCAGCTCAGCTTTCGCAATTGTTTTACCAGGACCTATCCAAGTTGTTCCACAGTCTTATAGTTATTCTCAAACATGCTACCATTACACCTCAGAGGTTACTGATAGTTGGGACGATTTTATGCTTATTATATTCTTCACATTTTCAAGGGAAGGCATTTCTGCTTTGCCTCTCACTCTTTCATACATATCTTTTCAGAGTTTTATCTTTCACCAGTGCTCTGTTTGTAATTTGCAAGAAATGAAGTGAGTAGGAAAGTGCCAGAAGACAACAGAGAATAAAAACTTTGCGGCGGTGATGGAGGTTCGAACTTGCGACCTTACTGGTACGTCAACGGGTTCGAGCCCCCATGTCGCAAAGTTTTTATTTTCTGTTGTCTTCTGGCACTTTCCTACTCACTTCATTTCTTGTTATAATCAACACAAGTGCCCGCTCCACTCACTTTTCTGTTTGTAATTTGTCACTCTTTTCAATGAACGCATTTATTTTAATTGATAATTTTAGTGAAGATTCAGCTTCATTTCAACATAATACCATTTTGAGAATTTGTTCATGTATTATCGTGGGTGAAAGTTTGCCGGTATATGCCAGTTGTTCTAGTATTCTGATTACAATAGTGATCGACAGCCAGATATTTTTACTCTTATTGTTTGGTCATTTATGTTTAAGGTGGTGGATACTTATTTGAAATTAGCATCTCTTTAAGGCAAACTGATTTGGTGGTCTTTCTTTCAGACAAATTGATCCGTTTGAACTTTCACCTATTCATATCATCAACTCTTGCCCACTTTTTATTGTAGGGGTTTTTAACATAGGCACTGAAGTAACCTTTACGTTGTAAAAACTACTAAAACCGTTTGATCTGCTTGATGTGTGGATTAAACCCTCTACCTACCGACAATTTCAAAGTTGTCAAAAATTTAAGGTTACAACCAGCATAGTTCTGTGCCGTATTTATTTTGGTCATCTAACGATTCAAATTGAAATCTTGGTTAGATCTATCAGAACTGTACACTGTGTAGTTGTAGGGGTTGTCTTTTTAGACAAAATTATATGTAATGTGTGACTTTATTACCGGACTGATTTTATTGTTGTTGGCACAAAAGATTTGTCTCAATCTATGTTAATTTCCACAATACAGTGGTATAATAATTTAAAAAGATGAGTTCATTTTCATTATAGCCTTTATTTCTCCTCAAATATTATTGCTGGTCCTCCACTAGTTTGAGTTTAGAAAAAATTATTTTCGTGAAAAATCAGGATAATGGGTGATAAGAAGTTAATACCTCTTTCAGAGAGAATGGTAGCAAATGAATTTTACTCAAGTTTATTGCTCATGTTGGGAAATGTATTGTTGTGTCAAATGATATTCAGTTTTTATGCAAAAAATTGTGTTTTATACCTGTTGTTTGATTCGCGTTCATTCCGTGGGTTTTGTCGTATCTACAAAATTCCAGACTTTATATTATGCGTATGTGTAATGGTTAAACACATCCACTACACATTGTCATATGTGTGTCCCACTGTTTCAATTTGGTGTTAGGGCAGAATGAACAAGACGAAAATAAAATACCAAGTTTCAAAATAATTAGAATATGGAAGCTTTTTTTCTTAGATTTAAGATAAAAAACTCATTCTCTTCTATGAAGGCCTTTATCTTCACTCCCAAGTTTTATAGAAATGAACCCGGAGCCTTCATATTTGATCTGTAAATTCAATTCACAAGGGATAGAAACTAACCTCAAACTTCAAATTTGTGCCTATAAATTCAATTTTCAGCACCTTGTTCATTCTGACATAATACTGTTTTGAGACGATTGGTCACATATTATGATTTTTAATAGTCATTGTTTATTGGTAACTATAACTGTTGTTATATTTCATGTTATTGTTTTGGGTTGTTTTTTTTTGTTTTTTTTTTTTTTGCTTTATTTTCTTTATTTCAATATCTCTTTTTGCACGTTGTTCATAATTGATTTATCTTTCCTTCATGTTGCCATACGATGCCTTAGAGTCACCACAATTCACGTTCAATATGTTTTTTTTTCTTGTGGGCAAGGGAGAGGGTGGGCCGAAGTGAGGGGAGTAAGATTTTCATGTAGTCTTCAATTGGAATGCATTGATACCTTGCCCTTGATATATAATATGATGAGAAATAATACCTTTTTGTTCTTCTGCATAGTGAGGGACTAATTCACACTGACTATTAGAGCTTATGCACGAATTTGTGACCTATGTTTTCAATCTAGGTCTTGTGCGGCTATGTGGTCTTGTGGTATGACACTCGCTTCTTTGGAATCGGAAGGTCCTGGTTTCGAGCCTCGCTCAGCGCATGATTGAGTCCTTGGAAAAGGCTCTTTACTCACATTCTGTGACTGTATTCAGGTGCAAAATGAGTACCTGGCCGTTAACAGCATTGTCTCTGTTTGAAAAAAAATTTGTAATATCGCCGAACAGGCGTCATATCTCGTTCTACCTGTTGGTCACGGACCCCTTGTAAAGTTCTTTGAGCACATTTAGAGGATATTGCCCTATATAAAAGTTCAACTTTTTTTTTTAAATCATGAACAAAAATGTAGACGTCTATGTAAAGTTGAAATAACTTTTAAGTGTCCTGCAGAACACTAAAAATAGACAATAATATGATCATTTGACGCTTCATTGATCTGTAATTTAGTTAACTTTGAAACTGGCTCAGTTATTCTTAATTAAACTTTGATACAATTCCTACATCCCCCCCCCCCCCCCCCCCCCCCCCCCCCCCCCCCCCGTTTTTCGTACGTAAGGTGGTATTCTAACCTTACTGGGAGTCCCAATAGCCCAATTGGTAGAGCACTCACCCCTTACATGCACAGGGACCGAGATCGATTTTTGGGCGCAGTCGAGATCTGCTATGATCCCCCTGTCCACCCAGCAATAAATGGGTAGCTGGATCTGTCAGATCTGGTGGAAAGTACTTTGCGATAGACTAGCATCCTATCCAAAGGATAGCAAGCAATTGCTCTTGTCCATTTCACACTATAGAAACCAGGATAAACTCCTGCTACATGGGCCTAATGGCTCTGAAGGACTACTATACTAACCCTTAAAACTTTTTTTTTAAAGCATCACAGATGCAAAATTGATTTAATATTATTATTTTAATTGTCCAATTCAGTTCAAATATTCAGTTCAATCCAAATATTTATTTACTGTCGGTACATCACATATTAAACCATGCCATTTATATTTTAAAATGTCATTGAAATAGAGTTGCTTCATAAAGATTCTTTAGCTTTTGACTGACAGATACACAACATTTGACATTGATCTAAAGTGCTTTAAATTTTTCTATGTAAAAAATTTACTGCCGGATTTTTTAAAAAAAATTCGTCAAAAAGGTGGACTTGAGTCTGAATTGTTGAAAAAAATATATAAATTTAACGTTCGAGCATGACATCCAGATATTATTTGGAGCCAACGAATGCTTCAGGGGCAAAATCTCTCCTCAAAGGGTATATAACTCTGATTATGTTTGTTGTTTCATCATTGTTTATTTGTCTGGTTTTTTTTTTAATGTATTTTTTTACAAGCGGTTTATAACGTTGTTTTAATCCTCTCGTGAAGGCAGCCACTGATTGCTTTTTATAAAAATATTCCTTTCATCTCGTCCAAAATACGATGACCTACATACCTGTAAACTGTCGTACTCTGAAGGGAATAAAAAGACAAAACGTTTTTAATAATTTTGGCCAGAAAACTCCTCCTTCAAATATCGATCGATTAAAATGACCCTCATATTGTCCAAAAAAAAAAAACCCAAAAAACTTTCAAACCTCGGACTTCACAAAAGTCTTCAAGGAAGGCCCAGGTTTGAGAGTAGGTGACATGATGAGAGTCATTTTAATTGATCTATATTTGAAGGACCATTTTCTGTCCAAAATTGTATATACATGTTGGTTTTTTTTCCGGCTGTAAACCTGATTAACATTCCATTTCACACCTTTATAGTTTAGGAAGTAGCTAATCACATGCTATGAATTATATTACCGATAAAATAAAACTGATGACCTATAAATTTATGACGTTGCTGTATATTGCTTTTTTTTGTTTTGTTTTGTTTTGTTTTTTAATTCCCATGGGATATCACTTGTCTTCTGTACCTGTTTATCTGTCTTCACCTATCCCTTTCTTTCCCTTTTCACGTTGTATCTTGTTATTGAATAAGATTACTAGGTTTTTCCCCCCAGCTTTGGCTGGGATCCTTGGTCGAGGGGAAAACGATCAAATCTGGAGGTTCATCCTTTCTGTTTTTTTTGTTGTTGTTTTTTTTTTTTCTAAAGAAAAAAGATTATCTTTTCTTTTCCTTGTAAATCCTTTCTTTGTTACAAACCGTTATATTTTAGTCTTTAACAAATGTAATTATTTGAGCGTATTCCTCTTAGCGTGATCTCGTGCTTGTGCCTGGGTGCGACTTAAAAAGATGACTTCGTTGTTTTTGTTTTTAAGGGTTTTACGGCGCTTGCAACACATTTAGGTCGTATCAGCGCCAGGAAAAAGGGAGAATATGGAATAAGTTCTAGAATTACAATTAAAGCACCCAAGAAAAAGTAAAACAAAGGGGAATGGTACGAATAGGGAATTGGTGTAGATTCCAAGAGCATACCATCAATGCACTTAGTTTGAGATCACCTAAAAGTCTCATCCAGACATGAGCACAGGTCCCTATTAAGAGGAATACACTCAAATGCTTACATTATAAATTCAAAACAATAAATATAATAATACGTAACAGAGAGATGATTTACAAGGGGGAAAAATATCATCTCCCAAAACTATAACTATACATTCATCTGTTTCCCTCCCAGTCAAGGAACTCTGGCCAGGGTCAGGACAAAACCGAGTAATCTCAATCCAAGACGAAGACAGGAAACAATTGGGAAAAGGGTATGGGAGATAGAAGACAGAGCATGTACCTCCCTGCCCTCTATGGGAGGTAAGGATCCCCACCCAGAAAGATGACTTCAAACAAGACACATCGATGCATTTCTTTGCAGTTATATTACAGTGGAACCTCCCGATTACGACACCTCCGAATAGCGACAACCTCCTGATAACGACATTGACCCGTGGTCCCTATTTTTTTTCTATTTAAGATCAGTAAAAAAAACCTCCAAATAACGACGCACTTTTTGATAAAACCTCCGAATAACGACATCATTTTGGCGATTTTCGGCAGTTTTTGTAGATATCTGATGCTAAAAATACAGAGTATGAGTACTCAAAGTTTATAAAAACGATTCCTGCTTGAACTAATGAGAACGCAGCCTTTGAAACCAATGAGAATGCAGCTTTTTTTTGACGAATCTTGGCTGATATGCATTAATAAAAGCCAAGGTATAAATGTTAGTGTAAGCAAGTAAACACAAAATCTTGGTAAATGTGATATTATGTGGTGATAGTAGTAGTAGTAGTAGTAGTAGTAGTAGTAGTAGTAGTAGTAGTAGTAGTAGTAGTAGTAGTGTTTTTGTGGGAGGAGGAGGAATTTTATCTAACTCGCAGCGTCCAAATTACCTGTTTTTGTTTGTTTTAAAGGGTTTTACAGCGCTTGTGACAAATCTATGTCATATCAGCGCCAGTAAAAAGGAAGAAAATTGGATAGTAAAAAACATTCTAGATTTACAATTGAAATGACTGACATAAGAAAAAGTAAGACAAAGGAGAATGGTTTAAATAGGGAACAGATGTAGATTCCAGGAGCACACTATCAGTGTACTCAGTTCAGATCACCTAAAAGTCTCATCCAGACACACGCACAAGAACCCTCTAAGAGGAATACACTACAATGTTTTGTTTGTTTTGTCAATGTTAATAAAAACTGGTCCCGCGGGCCTTACCACGCCCACTTTGTCAGCCATCTTGGAAACCTCTCAATAACGACACCTCCGGATAACGACATAAAAACTCGGTCCCGTGGCATGTCGTTATCGGGAGGTTCAACTGTATATCTATACATTTCCCAGTTTGAACTTCTCGTTCATTTTGTCTTACTTTTTCTTGGTTGTTTTAAATTGCAGATCTACAATCTTTGATAATCTCGTAATTATTTTCTCTTTTATTACTTTTACTGGTGTTAAAATTACTTGAAAACTTTGCAAGGGCCTTGAAAGTCATGAAAACAACCAAAAATAAACCCATATTTGTTTATTTACGTCATTTAATTAAAAAGAAAAATAATTGTTACAAATCCTAATGGAAATTTTCTCTGTCACTGTTTTCTCTCTACACATTCACACTCGTGTTACAGTTTCGGATAATAAAAACAATGATCAATTGGTGCAGATCATCTAGTGGTGCAATGCATTGCCCATTGATTTGGCTTAATGGCGAGTTTGAAACAGGACGCCAACTTAGTGTGTTTTCTCCTTGTGCGGCTATGTGGTCTTGTGGCATGACACTCTCTTTCGGACCGGAAGGTCCTGGATTCGAGCCTCGCTCGGCGTATAGTTGAGTCCTTGGAAAAGAGTCTTTACTCACATTCTCTCACCGTACTCAGGTGTAAAATGAGTACCTGGCCATTAACAGCGTTGTCTCTGTCCGAAAAAAAATTTGTAATATCTCTAACAGGCGTCATGTCCCGTCCTAAATGTTAAGTGTTGCTGTTGACCAGGGACCCCTTGTAAAGCGCTTTGAGCACGTTTAGTGGATATTGCGCTATATGGAAAAAAGCTCAATGATGAATAGTGGTAACAATGTGATGCTTTTGGACCCCTGGGTGGGGTTCCCGACCTCCCATTCCCATAGTGGGCAGGGAGGTACTAGCCGTGTCTTCTACCCCCCAGTATCTGTTTTCCAATTGCTTTCTGTCTTTGTCTTAGAATGAGATTACTTCGTTTTGTCCTGACCCTTGCCGGAGTCTTTGGATGGGAGGGAAACAGTCGAAGGTATAGTTATAGTTTGGGGAGATTATTTTTTTTTCCTTGTAAATCACCTCCCTGTTGTGTGCTGATATTTTTTTCATTTTTAACATATGATTTGTAAACATTTGAGTGTATTCCTCTTTGTGTTATCTTGTGCTGGTGTCTGGATGAGACATTTAGGTGATCTCAAACTAAGTACACTGATTATGTGTTCTTGGAATCTATATCTATTCCCTATTTGAACCATTTCCCCCTTGTCTTAATTTGCCCCCAAGTCCTTTTAATTGTACATCTAGAAAGTTGTTTGCTATCCAATTTTCCTACTTTTTACTGGCGATGATATGACCTAAATGTGTTGCAAGCGCCATAAAAACACACAAACAAAAACAGCTTTGGACCTTGGTCGCTAAAATGATAGTGCAATTCATTCGAAACAGCTACGAGCGGACTTTCTCCACATAATTTGAATAAAATAGTGTTGTAACAGATTTTTAGAGACCCGTGTAGCTCCGATGTTAGAGCACTATTCTTAGGACTAAATAATCTTTTTGAGATCGAAAACAAAGAAAACTTGCCACTGCTGGAGGGCACCGGGTCGCCGGGTTCCTCAGACTAACAACTCAGACCACGGGTCGCCGGACTCCCAGACAACTTGTTTTCAAGTCCCAAAAAAGAGAAAGGTAACCCATTTCACCAAGTGTTTAATAGAAGGGGGATAACCTAGTAATTCTTGGGTATAAGAACCTGTGGATTGGTAGCGTCCCTTGAATGTCACAACTCCACATATTGCATGATACATTCACCGTCGCACCTTGGTTGTCTTCATTGTCTTTGTCGTGATCATCATCGGAGGAAGAAATTCGAATACTTAACAAAATATCATATTTAATTTTTTTTAATGTACACATCACATAACAGAGAAATGATATTAAAAAAAAAAAAAATTTTAATTTAAAAAATTACCCCCCCCCTCCCCAATTAAAAATAGAACAAAAAAAAATTAAATAGAAATTATATCATTCCCCCTCCCCTCCCCCTTTAAACATAAACAAACAAAAAACAATTGCTTGCTACCCGTTGGATAGGACGCTAGTCTATCGCAGAGACTTTCCGCCACATTTAACAGTCCCAGCTACCCAATCACTGCTGAGTGGACAGGGTGTGGGAAAGTGTAAAAATAAAATATTGACTGCACCCGGGACCGATCTTGGTCCCTGTGCGTGTGAAGCGAGTGCTCTACTAATTAAAACCCTCGGGTCTTAAGTGATGTATTTATACTTTTATGGTTATTATCATTGGCTGAAAAAGGCTTTTGAGCCCGAAACGTTCCGTGTATGGTATTTATATTCGTTCTTTTTTTTTTTTTTTTTGAAGCTGTTATAAATTCATGTATTGTTTATTACTTTTACAGTCCCTAGCTTCTAGTACGTATTGAGAGAGTATTGTAGATTATGCTTCTGAACTTTTTAATTTACTGTTTTACTTCATTGTTTTTGTTTTTGTTTTTGTTTTTAAGGGTTTCACGGCGCTTGTAACACATTAGGGTCATATCAGCGCCAGTAAAAAGGAAGAATATGGGATGGTAAAAAGTTCTAGAATTACAATTAAAGCACAAAAGAAAAGGTGAGACAAAGGGGAATTGGTTCAAATAGGAAACAGATGTAGATTCCAAGAGCACACCGTCAAAGTCTCATCCAGACACAAGCACAGGTCCCAACTTAGAGAAATACACTCAAATGTTTACAAATCATATAATATAATATTTAAACTAAACATAATACAATGCATAACAGAGAGATCATTTACAAGGAAAAAAATATCATCTCCCAAAACTATAACTATACATTCGACTGTTTCCCTCCCAGCCAAGGAACTCCGGCCAGAGTCAGGACAAAACTATGTAATCTCATTCCGATTCCAAGACAACGACAGGAAACAATTGGAAAACGGGTTTGGGGGATAGAAGACACTACATGTAGCTCCCTGCCCACAATGGGAGGTCAGGATCCCCATCCAGTTTTTACTTCATTATCTTCATCTAGATAATTTCAACACAATAAGATTGACACGATTGTCACATTTAGATAATTAAAATAACATATGGACTAGGGCTAGGGATGCCTTGTAAAACGCTTTAAGCTCGTTTAGTGGATATTGCTCGAGATTAAAGAGCACGTTTTAAAAAGGAAGTAACAGTAAAAATGTTATAGATTTACAGATAAAAGCATCCAAGAAAAACTAAGAAAAGAGGACTGGGTCAAATAGAGCTAATCAGTGTGTTTAGGCTGTAAGCTGAGTATATTCATTTTCCTTTCGTGTCCGTGTTGCTCTCAGTCTGACCTTTCCTATCTGTCAGTCTCTTGCTTTATCATAGCAAACCACTCTCGTTTTCAGTTGCCGAGCCGAACAGGAACGGAACGGAACGGGAACGTCTGATATCGGAATTATTTTTTTTCTTCAGTTTTCTACCAGCAAAATGAAACAACACACGTATTTTCTTTGTTGTTATTTTTAGAACTCCTTTTAGTGATTAGTTCTCGCTAAATAAATTTATGAATAGTTATATAAACGTTTTAGGTTACACTTATACTTGTGTGCTGGTATGTTTCATATGTATATTGAGAGTAAATTACAGAAATGTATAGCGTCCATAACACATCATAACACACGACTGGAACGGAACGGAGACAAAAATCGAATGCACTCAGTTTAAAGCCTTAACTAAAGAGCACATAGGCTTCATCCATACACTAGTGTAGGATCCCACTAAGAGGTATACACGCACATCTGTACAAAATATATTTTTGTTTTTGTTTTTAAGGGTTTCACGGCGCGTGTGACACTTTAGGTTATTTCAGCGCCAGTAAAAAGGAAGATAATGGGATAGTCAAATATTCTAGATTGAAAGCACACGAGAAAAAGTAAGACATAGAGTAATGGCTCAAATAGGGAACTCCAAGAGCATACTGTTAGTGTTCTTAGTTTGAGTTCACCCTAAAAGTCCCATCTGGACACAAGCACAGGTTCCCACTACGAAGAATACACTCAAATGTTTACAAACCAAAAAATTAGTACATGGCAGAGATGGTTTAAAAGGGGAGAAGTATCATTTCCCTACGCTTACAAAACATTTGATTGTTTCCCTAATCAGCAAATGACTCGGACAAGGGCCAGGATAAACCAAGTAATCAGTTTCCAAGACAAAGACAGAAAGCAACGCGGAATATGAAATATTATAGGGGTATAGGAAACACAGCAATGACCACCCTGGAGGAGGGGGTGGTAGGTCAAAATACCAGGAGATTATCCACATGGAAAAAAAATATATCCCAAAACTAATACCTGGACCTTTTCCCTGGCCAGGGCCAGGAGAAAGCCCCCTTTATCTGATTCCAAGACAAAGACAGAAAATAAGCTGGAAAAGGAAAGCAGAAAACTGGTTTAGGAGGAATAGAAGACACAGCAAGAGTGAAATCCTCACCCACCACGGAAGGTCAAAGACCCACCTAATTTTTATTTATTTTCCATTTTAAGTCATACGTTGAGAGACAAACAAAAATAACACTAAAACAAGTTAAGGGGGTACTGTCACAATAAGGACAATTTTATTAAGTTTTATCAAAAATGATCTTTTCAATGCTTTTTCTGCAGTATTATGTGTGTCCAAGCATATTTCTAAAGACTTTTTGGAATAATTTCCACTATCGGTGTGTATGAGGTGGCATTTTAGGGGTACCCCGCCCCGAAAACTTCAGATTTTGGGAACAACTTTTCTCAAAAAGTGTCTATTCAATTTCACTGAAACTTGCTATGTAGGTGTCTTTAATACTGCTCTACATTATGTCAGAGGGATTTTTCTATTCTTATCCTAGTAAAGATTTTATAGCATCCGGAAGTCTTCAATCCGTAAAACTGTGAAAATTTTTCCTTTTTCGCAGTTTTTACCCTCTTTGGACCCCCATATCTAAAAATATAATGCTTATATTGCCAAAAGCCTCTGACATAATGTAGCCACACTATAAACACACAAGTGTGTGAAAGGAAAAAGAAATTGAATAGACAGTTTTTGAGAAATCTTGTTCCCTGCTATCCCACCCCCTAAGAAAATGACATTTTGAGAAAATGGGAAAAAACGAACCTTCTCGTAGATTATACAAAATATAGTGTCATGAACCCCCTAAACTGTGTTGTTTTAAACCCAAGAATCATTCTCCTGTGGAAAAAAGATACAATTAGTTATGAATTTATAAAAATGGTACTTATCCGTTTGAGGTAATCCATCCAATGTCACGTGTCGTCTGGGACTCCGCAATCAGAAGCCGCCTGCAGCATACTGCTCACCGCCTTCCAGTTGATGTAAACGTTCTTCCTCCCTTGTCTGTGCTAACCTCCTCATCTCCCTTTTCCTTTTAAAGACAAATTCACCTGCTCTGTCTGCATTCTTTATCCTAACATTGTCCCTTTTAGTCCCATGCTCCACAAAATGTCGTCCCACACTAAGTCCTATTGCCGAAATGAAATCCTGCGATGCCTTTGCTCCCTTGTTGAATTCTCCTACTCCAATCCCACATGAAATTTCCAAACGCTGTCTCCCTACAAACACATGTTTTGGACACCTAGACCAAATCAAAGCATGGATGCTTTCATTTACATTCTGAGTCATTCCAAATAAACATCTCCCCAACAAATCATCATCAGTCAATCTAACATAAACGTCATGGATGTGTTCTGCTACAGTCGGTAGAATAAATGTGGTCATATGTCTGTCGTGGTCAGGTGCTGGCAGACCATTAGCCTTGGCTTTCATGTAGAAGCACCAAGAATCAATTCCTTCTGGGCAGTACTCATGGCGTGGCTGTTTATTGGTTGAGGTGCAGTGATAAAAAGAAGCCCAAATTGCGCGTCGCATGTCGTCCACAGTACTGTTTGATCTAATGGCCCGCGTGTAATATTTCTGAAGTCTGGCGATCTTTGCCTTTGTCAATTTTCCTTTTCCATTCCCTCCTAACGTTACCTTTACCTTCTTCTTGTTGTCCACAGTCTTCCGCAATGCTGTTCCTAGTCTCTTCGCTACATGATTTACACACTCCCTCTTCTCAATTGTCATCCCCTCATACGGTCCCGAATTGTTTAGCTGCTTGATGGTGTTGCTGTCCCCGTCACTAATCATTGTTCTATATCTAAGTCCATTCCGCTCTACAGATCTACTCCACATATTCACAGCCGCTACCTGTTCCATACTACCTGATGATCCTTCATGGTTCCTATCACACTCCTCCTTATGGCCACTCAAGAATTCTGCATACCTATCACTATCCCCCTTCAGCTTGTCTCCTACTGTCACACACTTATGGCAATACTTAGAAAGAACCTCATGGTCCACTACAAGTCCTGTTCTGTTCTCTATCACACATCCTATCCCTAACATTGATTTATGTCCCCTCGTGTGCCAACTACCATCATACGAAACATCAACATCAACAATTGGTTGCCCTGCCTGCTCAGGATACGCTCGACGAACAACATCAACAGCTTCAGAACGGAGACGAGACGAATAGCTGGCGAACTGGCGGTGGATGGCCTTCTGGTGGCGAAGAAAGGTCTTATGATGTAGTACAGGCATATCCATCATGCCGCAAAATGAGGCTAAGCCAGCCTGTCCACTTCCATTAGCCAAGGATGAAGCGACTCCACGACGATTAACTTCAAAATATTTATCTTTTTTACGAGATGTATAAAAGGACGATATAACTTTTGAACATGATTTACAAGACAAATGTAGAAGAATGGCAAGACCAACAGAAGAATCACGTGAAACCTCCAACGTAGACTGGAAACAAAAAGGGCAGAGAAGACAATCAACAAGATCCTGGAATACAATCAGCTGCACGATGGTCGAACATTCCAATGAAGACGAAGATGAAGGCTCAGACGTAGAGGCAAAGAAATCCAACTTACGAGCTGATGATGAAGAAGCAGAAGCTGAAGCTGTTGGTTGCGGCGAAGAAAAAGATGATGGAAATAAAGGTGAAGTCGCTGCGTGGGGCGAAGATGTCACAGAAGATGTGGATGCTGGCTCTGGTTCATTAAAAAATTTCTGCTTCTTCGCATCCCTTGCCTTCTTCAAAACATCTTTCCGTGACTTCCTTTTCATGCTGCTAATGGAAGCATTGAAGGTGGAAACCTTGGCTCTAGGCATGACAATCTGTGAAAATAAATAAATATAAATATACCATAATAAATAATTTAAAAAAAAAAAAAAAAAAAAAAATATATATATATATATATATATATATATATATATATATATATATATATATATATATATATATATATATATATATATATATATATATATATATATAAAATAAATAAATCGGGGGTTAGCTTAGCTCAGCGTTACGGTCTTTGCTTCGTACCGGAAAGGTACCGAGTTCGATCACCAGCCTCTGTGCTGTGTGGACTTGAGCAAGCCATCTCGCCCTAGCTCAATTTGCAGCGCAGCACTGCGGTTGACGCCTTGGTTATTCCAATCTACCCTTGGAATAGACCCTGGAGAATAATTTCCACTATGGGATGAATAAAGGGGTTTTAAAAAAACAATTTTATTATAACATTTTTATTGCACCCCCTACTGCTAAGCAGTGTTGGAATCAGCCCAAAGTTTTGCCTTAAAAGCACAAAAGATACCCACACATAAGAATTCTGGCTACCAATCATAGTTAAGCACAGATCTGGTATTGCTTTGGATCAAAGTAAAAAAAACATTAAAGAAATTAAAAGAGCAGGCAGAAAGGCCGCTTTCTGGGCAAAATGAATTCCTACCACAATAAGGTAACTAAAAGTCACAGTGGGCTGACCACCTGCTTGGCTAATGCCTTGGTCTAGAGTAATTTCACTTTAAAGTGGCCCTACACTGAAAGGTGAAAAGGCAGAAACTATAGATCAGAAAGAAAGAAACGCCTTTAGGTCAAGAGACGAGAACCATACCTCAGAGCATTGAGAGCACCCCCCCCCCCCCCCACACACACACACACACAGACTCTTGTAGAATGATGGTTATAAAAAAAAAATAAGCACAATCTAGATAATCTCTAAGTTCTAACTCACTGACGTCAATGGTAATCCAAGTCTAAGTTAGCTTTCGACGTCTATCTGTCTGTCTAAGATCTACTATAGATCGGCGTTTAGTTATCTCCTTATTTAAGCTCAATGATCTTCACTAGTCTAATGTAAATCAAAGAAAACAGTATGGTTCTTAATAATCGTATTAAAAATAAAATAAAAACAAAAATTAGCCTTTAGAATTATTTACGAGCAGCATTCTCTTTTACTATCGTCAATGTTTACATTTTAGAATGGAATGCACACTTTGAGACTGTAACCGGTCAATCTGATTTCACTAGTAATAAATAAATAGACATACTTACTGGCTAAAGCGGTATCCAGGCGTCGAAATGATTATCTACCAATTTTTGGTTCTTTGGAAAATGATGATAAAACTTTGCAAATAAGTAAATGGAGTGAAGTTTGTCATGAAACGACCAAAAATCAGTTCGAATCGAAGCGTAAGTAAACGTAGTCGAATGCTCCGGAAATGTACCCGTTGTTATGTCACGTGACTGAAAACCGGGTTACGATTGGTCTTGGAATGTGAGCTAAAATTTTCCATGACGGTAATTACTAAAAATAACTCCTAGACGTCTCTTCAGCCAATCAAAGAAAGGAAAATAGGCTTGGAATTTCTCGATTTCCCCGCCGACCTGTGACACATACGCGAAAGAATGTGAAAGAACGGAAATGCCCTTTCCCTGACATTTCTGCTAATACCAAATAAGCCGGGGTTCAGTGCGGGTTACTAAGGACTATCGAACGTTGATTCTGACGAAAATGACGGAAAAACTTTGCGTTTAGACGATAGTTGCGTCACAAAAAAATTATTTAAAGCACTTTTTTGTAAAAATTTAGCCTTTTGAATGTTTTCAGTGTGTTAAAGAAAGGTTGAATTACCTGAAAGTGCCCTAATCTCATTTTCGATAATTTTAGTGGAATTCATAGTAAAACCGTCCTCTCGACCAGCGCGTACCCCCTTAAATACAGCTGTTATACAAAAGTTTATTAGTATTCGGTGATATGTTTTAAATAAACATTAGATAGTTATTATCATTTTAATATGGTGAATATAATACGAGGCAAACCATTGGCAAACAGCTTTCGTCGTTATAATTATCGCCCTTTATAACGATGTGACGTAAGTCCGGAATTCATACAGGAAATGTGCACACAATCCAGTACAAAAAGACAACACGGCTTCAATCACTCTGCCGTTCTCTATCTAACCAAACAACTTTTTTGTTGTTCTTTTTGGTCAGAAAACTTTTACTTCAGATATCAATTGATTGAAATGACCCTCAACTTGCAGAAAAATACCAAACCTGAGACTGCTTTGGAGTCTTACTTTTGAGAGTTTTTTTTTTTTTTTTGTTTTAATCAATCGAAATTGGAGTTTAAGTTTTCTAACGAAAAATGTAACGATTAAATATTGACATCTTTTAGAGAGATGAAATATAAAAACATTCCATCCCATTAAATCCATCAATTTTCCTCTAAACAGGCTCTGGATGAAACCAAATAGTCTCATTCCAAGTGGGACACAAAGCCTAATACAAAATTAGAAAATCATTGAAAAGAAAAATAGAGGAGACGGATGTGGAACGCATTGGCCCAGGAGGCTAACGTTCCCCCTTTGAAGGGGGGAGGAGGGTATTCCACTCACTTCACATTCGTAGACTGGACTGTATGTCTCAGCCAAACAAGTATGAATGCTATGTTTTAATATTAAATCTTAAAGTATTTTGATAACAGTTCATTTGATTTCATAGAATCCGATAATATATCATCATAATGATATAATACATTAATATAATATAATATAACATATTTTTAAAATAAAAAGAGCAGAATATCAGCATACACGCACATTATAAACACATGCAAAATAATCTTTGAAAACGGCTCATCAGGAAGGATTCACACTCGTCATAGAAAACCACTTTCATTTTGTCATTATGTTCTTTCGTTTTTGCATGTTAGATTAAATATTAAGTAGACTTGGAATATGACATAGTTTAATTGGAATATGTATATCACAAGATTAAGGCATGAAAACACATGATTAATCAGACAACCATTGGGAAGTTAATTCAAATTTCAGCAGACAATTTTTCACATTCCCAAACTTATGTTATTCTTTTGAAAATATCAAATTAAGAAGTTAAGGAGCAGGCACCGGTGTAAGATAAAGAACCGAACAAGTGTGTATGAAAGGTGCCAGACAAGGCCAGAAAGAAAAATACAAGAAAAAAAAACATCCCAAAAAATTAGTCGACCTCCAGGTCGAGGTCGACTGATTTTTGGGAATTTTTTTTCTTGCATTTTTCTTTCTTGCTTTGTCTGGCACTTTTCATACACACTTGTTCGGTTCTTTATCTTGTATTATTTTCTCTGATTGTGTCGAATCTTTCCCTTAAATTCCGATGCGAGATGTCTTTTTTAAAATGACTTTATTGGCACTTTAGAGGCTTTTGTATCTGATCAGCATATAAGACAAGGAAGACGATTAGTTTGTTGAGAAGTCTAGCAGTACTTGCAACCTGCATGCGTCGTTAAAGCGCCAGGATAAGTTGGATAATGAGTTTAGATAAACGTAAGAACAGGAGAAGATGATAGAATTAGAAGAAATGTACATTTGCACACAAACATGGAGCAGGCAAGAAAACAACAACATGTACATAACACAATAATAAATATTAAATGCTGCTGTACCAAACCAATCACTACTTACACGAATCTCTTATACACCTTTGGATATTATCATTTATTGAATATTAATTTGGATAGAATTAACTCGAAAACAAACAGAAGATAAAAACCCAAATAAATTTATAAATCCAATATCAAGCAACGTCCTGCATGAAATGGAAATATTCTTGTGAGCCATTACCATAAAACTTCTTTTTTTTTCATACGAAAAGACCAATCGCCTTCTTTGCGTTAGTTCATTATACAATTAAACATTATAGAATGAAAAAGCAATAATCATATATACTTTTTTTTTTTAATAAGTCATTATTTCCGAAAAGCAATAGTGGGGAGTAGTTTGTACATGATAATTAAATAAAGTGGAATATTGGTTCCAACAGAAAAAGTCTCTCTCTCTCTCTCTCTCTCTCTCTCTCTCTCTCTCTCTCTCTCTCTCTCTCTCTCTCTCTGTGTGTGTGTGTGTGTGTGTGTGTGTCTATCTATCTATCTATCTATCTATCTATCTATCTATCTATCTATCTATCTATCTATCTATAATATACACACACACACACTCACATTCACACACACACACACACACACACGCACACACATTCACACTTACACATACAACCGCTCACACATGGAAAACATATATATGTACTATTTACACCCGTATAAACACGATGCGTCAAATTAATACAAAATCGTCAATAACACAACTTCTCACTTGTAACTTAAACAATAGATGAATATTTTAATTTAAATCGTTGCCATTTAGAGGGTGACATAATGAAATAGCTTTTGAACACACTATCTCGTCCACCTACATAATTTCATCCCCTTCTACATTTTTAATTTCTTTTTCTGTCGTTACTTGTCAATATCAAGATCCCAGCATGAAATTACACTTTATCTGTCTACAGTAATAAATGCTAACATCGAATAAGTTAAATAAATCAACATTTTATCTATTTTCTAATTGTATAATTATCGGTAGAAAAAAACAAACAAACAAACAAACAAAAATACAACAAACATATGCTAAACAATCAATTATCTAAAAATATAATAAAAATCATAATGACCGTGAATTTACAAAAGATGAATTGCAATTAATTTGACATTATTTGGCAAATGGTAATAGGTAAAACTTATCTGTTTACTTATCCTTCTTAGTCATCAGATATTCTGATCACAAGATACATTTGTAAGCTTACACTATCCATCTGGTGTTTTTATTTTTTTGAGATAGCTTATCTCAACGGCACATGCAGCACTGTCAGGTCAACAAATCTTGAAATCTAAATTTAGTTTCGTAAAATATCCAATTCATTCGCATAATTAAAATCGTTTCCATTTACTACAATTTTAATCTCAGATCTAGATCTAGACCCAAATAAATAATTGACAGGACAATTTAATTTTTTTTTATATTAAAATTTTAGGGCCAAAATAAGCTTTTTTTTAAAAAAAAAAAAAAAGATGTCAGGACCACGCCAAAATATTTATTAGAGTTAGATAAATTAACACACACACACAGACACACACACACACACACACACACACACACACACACACACAAACACATTATTATTTCAAAAAGATTTTATGACAATATTGAAGACATAAATTGATACTGGTGACGATTTGAATAATAATAATAATAATAATAATAATAATAATAATAATAATAATAATAATAATAATAATAATAATAATAATAATAATAATAATAATAATAATAAATAATAATATAATAACAACAATAATAATAATAATAATATGGAAGAAATGGTACTCGTAACAGCAGTAGATAGCAATATTAAGTAATACAGGAGAAAAATTACAGTCTCAGCAGTTAAATTAAATGAAATAAATTGGATTTACAATTTTAAAAAAATATTAATATGATAATTTGCATAGCGGTTCGTGGCATCCATGTTCGATTCTGATTTCAAACATTCAAGAGGGAAGGTGATGGGTTATAATGAATTACCAAGGAACAAAGACCCATAAAATTGTAACAACGGAGTTTCTAGATCTAGATAAGAGCTGTGGACTCGAAAAAGTGCGACGCAAAAATGAGTATTTCAGTTAATTTTTTTTGTGTGGCTTTTTTTAAAAAGAGCAAATAGTATCAAAATACGAAACTTATCTTCATACAATTAAAAACACATGATAACAACAATAATGAAGACAACAATTGTTATAAGGCTTATTTCTAAGCTGAGGAATGGTTTTGTACCCACAACTTTCCTTCTTATGTATTTTTAAAAGTTTATTTTTGAAGCCGGTGTATACTAATTTTTGTTGCAATACTCTTTTACAATCCTTTGTGTGCTTTGCTTACATAAACATTATATATGTATGTATTGCTTTTGAATTATTATTGTTTCAGAAAATGGCTACAAACATATAAATACTCTCTCTCTCTCTCTCTCTCTCTCTCTCTCTCTCTCTCTCTCTCTCTCTCTCTCTCTCACACACACACACACACACACACAAAATTAAATACACGCCAACTTTTCGTGTGTGGTTCCAAAGTTGAATAAATAAAGTCAATCAACTAAGTAGTAATAATAATTAATAGTGATAAAAAAAAAATATATAAAAAAAACAATAACGAAAATTTTACACACTAAGATGCACACACATCTCCAAATAATAATTTTGTATTGTTAAAAAAAAAAGTTATGAACTTTACGAGAAATAAATTAACAATCTAAACACTATTTTATAAGAACTTGATCACGACAATAGATTTGAAATACCAGATGTGCGTGGGACACTATTTTTTTTCCTATTTCACTCTGTTCTTTCCTTGGGCGTAATGCTATATTATAATTAATTTAAATAAATATATTTTATTCTTTGTTTTAAGGGTTTCTTCAGACTAGCGACATGACATGTCATGTACATAATTATCGTGTCCATCATTAGAAAATAAAGAAGCAATTAATTGCAATGTCACAATCGGTGCAACCACTATCTTGCCGTAGATAGAGGGGAATCTATGATATTCAATCGTGCACACAAAATGATTCTTTGATCATCTTGAATTACAAATCCACGATCGTGATTGGAGTGTAATATCTCATTTACCAAATGGAAGCTGTTGTGAAAATTTGCGTAAAGTGATGGATGATGTTGACAATATTATCATCATTTTAAAAAACAAAATCTAAGTTATAATTTCATTCAATGAAAAATGGATAAAGCATATTTTTATCAATGAAGAGATGATACTGTTATTAATTTAACTCTCTCCTTACCATCCATTTTTAGGATTTTCCCCAAAACTTCACCCCCAACTAACGCAAAAATATATTTTTTATCACTCAAAAACAATGGCAGTAAATTTCTTCCGATGCATAATTTCTTTAGCAAAACACGCTCTACAACACCCTGTTCATTTTCTTAAATTTTATGATGTACAAAAGAAATTTGAATAAGAAAAAGTGTTGGTTGTTTCGTAACGAATGTGACGATTTTCCTATAGTTGGTAAGGAGAGGGTTAATATTAAAAATAAGTCCTGGAGGCCTGAGTTTCCCATTTTTTTTAAACAAACGTGACCCACCACTCCAAAAAGTGCAGCATCATGAATTTTTAAACTGGGTAAAACACAGAGATAGCTCAAGAATTGCTGTTTATATTGGAGACCAATCACTCTCAGTGTAACAAGGCCTCATTTTAATGACAAGTCTATTGTGGTTCATTTTGTGAAACCATGAAAATGAAAAGTTTAAATCTATTTAATTGTCCTAAATTATCAATATATACATCTCCCAAAACTGTAACTATGCATTTGGCTGTTTCCCTACCAGTTAAGGACTCTGACCAGGACCTGGACAAAACCAAGTATTCTCATTCCAAGACAAAGACAGAAAGCTAGTTGGAAAACAGATATAGGGGGAGGGAGTAGAGTAGACAGCCACATTCCAAAACAAATGCTTGAGGAGGGTACTGACCGACAACCATCTCAAACAGCGACTTGATGAAGAGTGATAAGGGTTAGAGCCTGTATCCCTTCTTGTAACGAGAAGAAGATGGAGGTGGACTGGCCATGTCCTACGGATGAACCATGATGCTATACCCCATGGTCGCCCTCATATGGACCCCACGGGGTACAAGGAGAGGGAGATTTTTTGAGACTTGGAGCGTGCCATGAAGACCCTCAAGTTGTCGTGGGGACAAATGTCAAAGATGGCAGCAATCCGTAATGGTTGGAGATCTGCTGTGTCGGCCTTATGTGCAACTGAAGCACCAAAGTAAGTAAGTAAGTAAGTAAGTAAGTAAGTAAGAGATCGTAGACAATAAGTGCTTACCTGCCCACTACTTGGGAAGGCAAAAGGTCCCACCCAGAGATTTTACCTGACATCAAATTTTATCGTTGTCATAAAGACTGTAGAAACAGACTTTGCGACTTGAAGAAAAGATCCGAGTGTAAACGATTAGGTATACGGTAATAATCATATCATTGACTATTGGGAGATCCTATGACTTGAAAGAAATTCTCGCAATGAAAGTGTAATTAGCTCCATACTAGGCTTGTTGACAAAAAAAAAAAAATAACGTTTCGGAGGTATGGGTCACAAATGTTAGATTTCTCTCGTCTTTTCCGTCTATAATACAGTTCTTGGTAGTTATTGAACATAAACCAATATAAGAGTTAACCCCCCCCCCCCCCCCCCCCAAAAAAAAAAAAACACAAAAAAAACCCATCAAAAAACAAAAGAAAAACAACAACAAACAAACAAACCCCAGAACTAATAGCTTGACACGAGACGTTTCAGGATCAAAACCACCCTTCAGCCAACATTTTTAAAAACCTCAATAAAAACAAATATCTTTATTATTTTCAATGTTGACGGAAGCCTTGATTTGAATCTGAAACGTTCCGTATAAAGTCGTTAGTTCTATTTAAAAGAGTTTCTATTCATTTTTGTTCAATACTGTTGACAGCCCACAGCTTCCAGTAGTTTAGTTTTACTTAGTTCTTATTTTGTATTCTGCTCTAGTAGGGCCGACTTCCATTATAGAACTGTTCTCCCCTATTGTACTGAGGCCTGCCCCCGCCGTATCCATAATCGTCTCTGCGTCCGAGTGTATTTTCGGCATGAACGATGTCCGGAGTGTATCCGTTGCTGAGGTCAGCCGGCTCGGCCAAGCTAGCGCGGTTACCGGGTCGCGGGTCTTTGTACCCGTATGGGTGGTACCCGGAACCGTGGTCGTACTTGTTACCGGCGAATCCGTTATCGTGACCCGCTCTGTACATGCTGTAAGGCGAATGGCCGTACGGCTGGTGGAAAGGAACGCCGTTGACCAAAGGAAGCTCGTCTCCTCTGTATCCCGGGTTGTTGTATTCTGGTGCGTAAGGGCGTTGATGATGGGGATTGCTGTGTCCGTAGACATAATCAGCGGTGCGGGAATTTTTCACGTGTTCCTCTGAGGCGCCGTAGTTCTTGGAGATGAGCAGGATGATGGCAAAGATAATAGCGAGGCCGGACGCAATGACAGCGAGGATGTAACCCCATAGATACTCTTGATTTGGAATATCATCATCATCTTCTACTTCAACAGCTGTTGTGATGACACCTGCACTGCCGCACAAACCTAAAAAATGGAATAAAAATTCAGAAAAAAAGAGAAAAAGCCCCCATAAAAAATCTGTATTAGATATATTTAAATTCTTACTGTATGCAATATGAAGTCAATGAAACAAACCAATGAACGGAATATCAAACTTTCAATATTCTTCAAAGTTATCTTCATTTGAGGCATTTTTTAAAACATATTTTTTAAAAAGTCTTGCGCAACACTGAGACCTTCAAAATTGCACTATAGGCTATCATATATATATATATATATATATATATATATATATATATATATATATATATAATATATATATATATATATATATATATATATATATATATATATATATAAAACATTTCAAGTATAATTATGATCAACTTATACAATATTGTTTCAAGCGTTTTTTTTTTTTTTGCTTTCAGAAAAGGACCATGACTTTTCTTTTAAAAAATTGACCTATGCAATGAAACCGACAGTCATACTCAGCTTGGCTGTCTATGTCAATTGTATGTGTGTATATAATGAAGTCGAACATAATGGTCAGAAGTTAGAATTTTTAAAACGCAAAAAGCCACAAGCAAAATACAGGCCTTGTTTTGGCAAAACAAAACTTACCAGCAAACAAAATGCAAAATCCAGAGATCCCGTAGTCGTTAGAAGAAGAGCTTAGGCCGCAGTTTTCCACCAAGCCGGCAATGACTCCAAAGAGATAGAAGGCCATTCCTCCCACCCACAAGCCACGTACAGCTTCAAGCCAGTCTGTTGAAAGCATGGACAATATAAATAAAATAGGTCATAACATCACAAAGCACAAGGTTCAAATGTCAAAATTTGGACTTTTAACACAAGATCTTTCAGAAACTAATAGCTCTGGTTTACAATGCAAAACTTCTAAAAATTATTTTTAAAAAATCCATCCAATAATGAGAGTGACTAGAGAAAAAGCCGTGTAAAAGGATAGTAACACCGATAAATCATTACGATCTCATTGATTAGTCTGACATCTTTCTGTAAAATGCAATGAACAAAATGGGTAATATTATAACGGCTTCGAAAATGAACGGTGTGTCTGGATTCGAAGTGGCAGCAGCCTCTTATGGTTCTCACACTACTATGTTATGACGATCGACCCAATCAGCAAAGTCCGGTCCGCATTCGTGCACCGTTGCGAACCCGCCTGGTAGCATCTTCACAACACACCGTTTGACTAGATGCTCTTCTGTTTCGGGTTCTTGCCCACATCGGGTACATGTTGGACAGGTGGAAAGTCCCCAATGATGAAGCGCACTTGCTGTGAGGCAGTTTCTCGACCGAAGCCGATTCGCAGCCACCCAGTGTCTCCTCTTACTGGTATAAAATTCCGAAGAAACGTTTTGAGACTGAGACGTTCCTTGTTAGGTATTTTGTTCTTTTTCGAAACATATTTTTCCAATTTAGTTCATTTCTTTTTACAGTCTACAGTTGCTTGTAGCTGAAAATTACATCTTTCGTACTGAAGTACTACTGTCAGTCAGATCCACTCTCTACCCAGAATCCTGGGTAAAAAGAAACAAAAAAAAGGGAGGGGGGGGGGGTATTACAAATAATTTTCCGACAGAGACAAAGCTGTCAACGGCCAGGTGTTCATTTTACACTTGAGCATGGTGAGAGGATGTGATTAAAGAGACTTTTCTAAGGACTCAACTATGCGCTGAGCGAGGCTCGAACCCAAGACCTGCCGATCCGAAAGCGAGTGTCACACCACTAGAACAGGTAGCCTATGATAAATAAATTACGAATAAAATCAACTCAAACATATGGTGCAGTGTGTTATTGAAAGATTCCTCAGAAAAGTGAGTGGAGCGGGCACTTATGTTGATAACAACAAGAAATTAAGTGAGTAGGAAAGTGCCAGAAGACAATAGAGAATAAAAATTTTGCGGCGGCGATGGGGGCTCAAACCCGCGACCTTACTGGTACGACAACTCCGCCTGGCCGGGGAGAGCGTGACTCTACCACATGAACTATCCACGATCCTGTTGCTAATTTAGAGGGGTGGTATAGGATTACCTCAAAATAAAAATCGAAAACAAATTTTCCCATAGGAGGAATTAAGATAATTTAAAATCATTTCCTTAATTCTATTTATAGGAGTATCGAATTCGATCTATTTTTAGACTGACCAATGGCAATAAATGTACCATCTATTACTAAAGTCACACCATTGCGAAATTTACTACAGAGTAATAACATAAGGAGTTTTGGAACTGGGTCCTACACACTCCGCCCAGCCGCTCCCACCTTCTCGTAATCATAATTTCTGCCAACCCAAGTGTGACATTGGACACAAAAGCCGGCAATACGGTATGCCTATTTATTATGTTGTAGATTTGATTGTACGTGTGTCAATGTGTGTTGTGTGTATTATAGAAAAGAAATAGATTTAATTTCTCTGGTATGTGGAATATTTACTTATTCATTGATCCAGCAATGAATGCTAGATATCATCGTAGCACGCCAAAAAATATAAAATGTCTTGATATTTGGGAGTGATAAAATCTTATACCGAGTTATAATCATATTATATTACACGTAGACCCTTAAGCAAATATAGCAGTTGGATTCTTTACTTATTTTCTTTTCTATATGTTTAGATTTTCTTGTTCTTTCTTATTTTTTACAGCATACTGTCACGATGCTGTAGACGTGACGCGTCCGGCAAGCTTTGGCCGTGAATGAATGTTCTAAGTTCGAATACCAGTAAAATTAAAATGACAGCAACAGCTTCTAATGGTTTACACTGCACTGTCCCTACAATACCATGACGATCAATCCATTCGGCAGAAATCCGATTCACACCACTGTAGTCTTATATTAGTCTGATGTTCAAACTCCTGTACAACGCTGAAACATCCGTCCAAACACGTCACAGTTCTGTGTTCCTCTAAATGCTCTGACTTCTGGGCCTGTTTCCGCACCAAGTGCAAATAGGGTGGAGGGTTCTCGGCTGGGGAGTAAAATCCTTATCATAGTGGAAGGCAGGGCAGACGTCCTTGGCGCTACCTTACCGGCGTCCCAAGAAATCCTCACTAATTTCCCCAGAAGACTAGCTTTTCCCCGTCGTCCGGTAACAAACTCGATATGGATACAGCAGATCAAGCTGCGGTTCGACATACACCCCCCCCCCCCCCCCCCCTCCTTCTCCCCCCGCCCAGGAGCTTGGAATTCAGATCACACAGGAGCACCTGATCTTCAACTACGACATAAAGATTACAAAGATGTTCGAAAAGTAGTAACAATATTCATGCTTTTATTCTTTGTTGTTTCTTGTTTATTTTCTTACTGCAGGTGTGGCGTAATGCTGTTATCTCCCCTTTATTTTGATGTTTGAATGAGTCAAAAGATACAATTGAACAAAGTATTAAAAACAAAAACAAAAAAAAAAAAAAAAAAAAGGGGGGGGGGGAGGGGAGACAAGACCTACCGGGTACAGATTCACCATCAGATCCAAAATATCCTTCTCCAAATCCCGTTTCTTTCACATTGTCCACATTTCCGCTATCTCCCTTGCCGGCAGCCCACAGACCTATGATCATCGAGTCGCCATTGGGAGGGTCGGAGCCTATCCACATCGGGAAGCCAAAAGCCAGTGCGTAGATGAAGAACACAAAGTACGCACATATCAGGCTGAATTTGTAGATGGCCACTCGCGAGTTCCATTTCACCATGGCTGGTTGATTTTCACTCAATTCGGCCTGGGATAGTGAAATGTGCGCGTTATTGATTTTAATGGAATGAGTGTCGTGGACAGTTGGTGTTGTTACTATGCCAGGTGGCTATTTAAGTGATTGAAGGATGGTGGAATTATCTCTTTCTCTCAGATTATCTCTCTTTGTTTTTTTTTCCTTCAGAAGATTCGGGGATGCGTCTGGATTTGGTAGCCCGCGATTCCTGGCGCTAGGATCTGGAGGTTTATGAGGAAAAACGAAACATGTTTGAATTATAAAAAATAACAATTTCAAAGTTCCATATTATTATGGTGAGTCATACATTTTACACATATACTATACACAGATACACATCACGGCAATAGTAATAATAATAATAATAATAATAATAATAATAATAATAATAATAATAATAATAATAATAATAATAATAATAATAATAATAATAATGTGCAATTCTATTGCGCACAACAGCGGGACAATAGCGTCACTCTTTCATACATCCGAGAAACAATTGAAATAAAATTAAATGCTTTTAATTAGCTTTCTTTTGAAATCATCCACTATCTGCAACTTTCTAAAAGACATTGGGATCTCATTCCAGATTTCTGGGGTCAACAGAACAGAGGCTCTGCATAAGGGCTGTTAGATTTTTTTTATCAAGGCAAAGTTAATGTCGCTTGAACGTAATCTCCTCTTTGGCTGGTAGAGTGGAATTGGTTCCATGAAGGTTTTGTTTTGTTTGTTGTTTTTTCTTGTGAGTGTGTGTGTGTGTGGGGGGGGGGTGTCGTGTATGCATTTACAAAAACAGTTGTGGCGGCTTTATATTTAACACTGTTAGACAATATAATTCGGCAAGTAGCGGAGCTGAATGAGTCTTCCCACTGTTGCTCCCAACAACATGGCTATGCAGTAGTCAAATTTTGAAAACATAACAGACCTAACTAGCTGCTTAGTAGCTTCTGTCGTTAGAAACATACGTTTTGATCCTATAGAAGGAACGAAATTGACGTCACTCAACTCTTTGTTATTGTTTTTAGAGAGCCATTTTAATGATTAGTTCTCACTAAATCCTATCAATCAGATCATGAACGTTCAAAGATACGCAAAGTTTTTGTTGTTGTTTTTGTTTTTTACACGGCTGGCGGATGCTGTGAATATTTTACATAAACACATGGCATCAATACTTCAGAGGCCAAGATAGAGTGCTCTCTTCAAAGCACTGATAATATGGTCATCCTTGGTGAGTTCTGAATCCAAAACGACTCAAAGATTCTTTAGCCCATCTTTTGAAAGTCATGGTGTGGTTATCGACTACCACAGCAAATCAAAGGTTCAATGTTGACAATATATATATTTATATATATATATATATATATTATATATATATATATATATATATATTATATTATCATGTATATATCTACACACAATCTCATAACACATTGTGATATCTTGACTGAAATGTGTGGCATAGATGGCCTCATTAATATAAAATGTATAGCATTTTTCAGCGACAACTAAAATGTTTTGCTCGCAATCGATTTGATAAGCTAAGATATGCAATGAGATAAGATATACTTAATTATCACACTTCTTCCCCTATCACTCACAACGCGTAATGATATCACTGACAAGAATAATATTATGTCATTTAAAAGTGTCAAGCCTTTACTTTAAGAAGGCAACAAGAGGTACAAAAAATGTGATTTCTATATCTTTTTTTTTTTTCAATCAGAAATATTAAAATCAAGATATTGTTCGAGATGTATTTGAAAAACGATTCTTGCAGAGAACGCAGCAGTTTATTTGTTTGAGGACTCGCATAACAAGCAAAGGAACTGATTTTGGTGCCGGATGCATTCAAGGGTATAATATTATTTTGAGTTTGTTCTTTTGGCTTCTATTTGTTATATTTTTGTTGGAGTTCGTATTCCTTCTTTCTTTTTCTTTCTTTCTTTTGTTTTTTGTTTTGGGTTTTTCTTTGCTTTGTTTTAAGGTTCTTTTTCAATTTTTTTTGTTTTGTTTGTTGTTTGTTTCTGTTGTTGTTTTGTTTATTTAAGCTTCTTTTCCAGCCAAGATTTATTGAGTAACTTGGGTCCCTTAGATCTGATGGAAAGTAAAAAATATTTTGCGAGAGACAGGCATCCTCCAAAGGACACCTAGCGATTGCTGCTCCCCCTTTAACAACATAGAAACCGTGATAAAATTCGTTTACCTAAACCTATGTGCGCAAGTACATTCAGGTCGCTTACAACCTTTTCTTTATCCTATTGTAAGGAGAGAAAAAAGACGTGTAAGTACCTTGAACAATGTAAATAACATTTGTATGGGATGCGTAGAGATTGGAAGTTGATCTAGATCAAGTCCTTTTGTGGAAACACAAAGGCTATTTCGATCATTGGTATGAATAACTTTGGTAAATTTAGATATGTAGATGAAGTGGCATTAACCATTTAGTGCAAGTTCAGATTATAATCGAACTGAGATATGCAATGCGGGTTTTAAAAAAACAAACGGTTATTGTTTTCTTTTTTTTTCTTATATTTTTAAATATCAGATCAAAATCTCCCATCTCCCTCTCTCTCTCTCTCTCTCTCTCTCTCTCTCTCTCTCTCTCTCTCTCTCTCTCTCTCTCTCTCTCTCTCTCTCTCTTAATCTACCTATATATCTATAATTTAATAACACTATGAGAAAAAGAACAAAACGAAGAGTGTTCAACAAGTCGACTGATATGCATGAAACATATTTTACGTTGACCCGACAACAAACTTGAGGTAAACTGAAACATAATAATATATTATGAAGGCCCGACGACTTAGTTGTGGTAAATTGAAACTATTATAAAGACATGACAACTACTAACTTGTGGTAAAATGTTGTTTTTGTATCTTTAATAGGGTTTTACGGCGATTGCAACATTTTAAGGTCATATCAGCGTCTGTAAAAAGGAAGAAAATAGGATACGAAAAAGATCTAGAATTACAATTAAAGTACCCAAGAAATGGGAGACAAATGGGAATTAGTTAAAATAGGGAACATATGTAAATTCCACGAGCACACTATCAGTGTACTTAGATTGAGTTCACCTGTCTCATCCTGACACAAGCACAGGTCCCCACTAAGAGGAACACCCTCAAATGTTTACAAAGCATATGTAAAACAAAAATACTACAGTGCATAACAGAGAGATGATTTACAAGACAAAAAAAATAGCATTTCCCAAAACTCTTTTAATTATACATTTGACGGTTTCCCTCCCAGGCCTGTGTATCCGGCCAGGGCCAGGACAAAACTAAGTAATACATTCCAAGACAAGGACAAACAACATTTTGGAAAACAGATACAGGGGGATTGAAGACAAAGTAAGTACCTCCCTGTGGATATTGCTTTATATAAAAGCTCAAGAAATTCTAAAATTACAAGTAAAGGTACCCAAGAAAAATTAAGACAGAGAGGACTGGTTCAAATATGGAACAGATGTAGATTCCAAGAGCACACTATCAGAGTACTTAGTCTAGTTTGAGATCACCTAAAATCTCATCTAGACACCATCACGGGATCCCACTGAGTGGAATACACTCAAATGTTGTTGACAGAATATATCCAAAACTGAAAACATAACTAACAATACATAACAGGGAGATGATTTGTAAAGGAAAAATATCATCTCCCGGAACTAATACTAAATATTTGACTATTTCCCTCTCAGCCAAGGATTCCAGTAAGGGCCAGAACAAAACCAAGCAATCACATTTCAAGACAAAGACAGAAAGTAACTCGGAAAACGGACATAAGACGATAGAAGACACAGCAAGAGGTCAAAGGACACCAAAAAAAAAAAGGCATGTGGTGTAAAAGTCATGTGGCTAAATTGTTTTTTTTTTTATTCATTTAAAAAAAGTGTTTTGTCAGATTCGATCAGTACGGGGGGGGGGGGGGGGGGGGGGGGGGCACCCTTTTTGGTATTTGAAATAAACCAGGACACACTTTATGATATGATAATATATTATTACTAAACTGTACAAACACGATAACATTGGTCGTTTATCGGGCGTTTGTGTTATATGATACGAACGCGATGTCCACCGTGTTGTAAGCTGTTAAACATTACCGACAATGATATGTCATGCGGAATTCAAACATTCTTCAAAAGACAAAAAAAAAAAAGGTGCATATAAACAGTATGCTTTTTTTTTTTTTTTATTAACATTCATGAAAATAAAATTCCCTTTATTCAGTCGAAGATAAGATAATGTTTTTTTGTTTTTTTTTTTTTCTTTTTTTCTTTTGAAGTTTATTCCAAGAAAAACTGGAATAACCCTGTCTCAACCGCAGCGCACCGGTCATGGGATGGACTGTAAACTCACATCAAACTCCGCTTGTAAGAGAATAAATTTAGAAACAAAGAATAATAAAACAGGTATATAAGTAGACTGACATGCGATCCGAGAGGAACCGGAATGTCTCTGACAAACCCAAAGCTTTACAATCATACACTAATAGATGAAAATGTCTCTCAACTTAACAAGTCTTAGATTGCAGACTTCATTGGAAGTATAAATATTTGTATCATCATCATCATCATCATCATCATCATCATCATCATCATCATCATCATCATCATTATTATTATTATTATTATTATTATTATTATTATTATCTCGTGATCTATTGATGCTGTGCGTTTGGGTAAAAGTGCTCGCAACATCCGCCAGACGGATATAACGTACCAACACACAAAACTTTGTCTACTTATCTACAAAACTACTTATCATAAAAATGGCTGGCTAAAAACGATAACAAAGAGCTGAGTGACGTCAACTTCGTTCCTTCTATATTTGAAGTAAAAGTTACAAGGGCAAATTGAATATAGGGTCGAATGTGTTTTGTCATTTTCGTATGGAGTAGAACAATGAATAAAAACCTAACATTCCAATGAATTCCCGATGAACATTATAAAAAACCAACGGAGATAGCCATTGGGGCCTATTAAAATACTGTGTAAAACAGTTGAACGCACATATTATTGTTTAAATGCTATAGGGCTTAGAGCCTAAACATTTTTAAAGCAGCAAGCACAATACTGTGTTGAAGCCTCTTCGAAGATAAGAGACTAAAGTTTGGAATATAGAAAATAGTATAATATTATATTGGAAAGATCACGTAACAAACTCATGCAAAAAAGCAAACTCTACTTTAAGGCTTCTTAAGAAGAAACGTATGCGACAGCAGGAGGGAAATAAAATTAAAATGCTACAAAGCCGACGTGCACTTATTTGCAGGTCTGATAACCCAATTCCTTAGGGCCCATTGTTGTAATGGAAGTCTTTAAAATATTGTCCATTACATCAATGTAATGTTAAACTAGACCCATAAGTGGGTTGGGCTGTCAGACCTGCGTATATGCACACGTCGTACAAAGCCTTTGTTAGACTTGCATTAGCTATGACTAGGACCCTCACCTCAAATCAGAAATAAAAAAATCGAACGAATAAACAACAGAGCAACAAAGATAACAAAAAAATAATTAAAAACAAAAAAAAAAAAAAACAACAACAAAAACAACTCCGAAAACTGATTTTGAGTGAACCGCGAAGAAGAAAGCATGGCAAAGTGACAATATTTTGCAGATGTCTAAACGACCAAGTAAAACTATCCCACGAGGATATTCAACATTAAAAGAGGAAGCCATCCATTTCTATGGTTCCACACTCGAGAGCTCATACCATGTACATTGAAACACTGGAATAGTCTCATGATCTCCAATGAAAGAAAAAAAAAACCGGTGGTCTGTGGGATCTTAAAATTGAAGTTACAAACTTAAAAGGAGGAGGAGGAGGAGGAGGAGGAGGAGGAGGAGGAGGAGGAGGAGGAGGAGGAGGAGAAGGAGGAGGAGGAGAAGTAGAAGAAGAACAAGAACAGGAAGAAGAAGGCGACAGACGGACAGGCAGACACAAAGACAAACAGACAAGAGGTTAAAGGGTAGACGAACAAAATCACAATTCTCTTTATGTACGCATCATACTGCGATCTTCACTCTTCAAATTAAGACTATATTATATACATATACATACAACAGACAAAGAGATAGGCGGTGCACCCATTTTGGGGATAGCAAAGATAGTCACAGACAAAGAAATAAAAATATAATTTGGCAATTTCACTTTTCCAGGCTACTTGATGATTGTTTGAAGATCTAAGAAAAGGATCGTTCACGGCGACATAAATCTAAAAGTACCAATCAATCGACAGGATCAGAACAAACAAAAACATTGATAAAGACATTTTAAAAAGAGGAAGTTTGAACAAAGGCAGAACACGTTGTAAAGAAACGCGACTTTATTATTGGTAACTCAAAGACATGTTTGCATATTGTATTTGTAATAACTCCCTTAGCTCTCAACCCATTTAAAACCCTTTACCCTGAATATCAACCCCTACCCCACACTCCCTCCCAAATCCGGTATTCCCTTAACCTAATTAAGTCAAAGATAAGTAGGAATCCTAACGTACAAATGTATCGATGATATGCGTTTAGTTAAATACTCACGATGTCCGCCAGCCGAATATAACGTAACAACACACAAAAACTGTATGAACCTGAACGTTTACAGTCTGTTTAATAATATAATTCAGTGAGAACAATCACCAAATTGTCTAAAAACAATTCCAAAGATTTGATGAGGGACGTCAATTTCGTTCCTTCCATAATAATAGGCTAAGACACGTAAAGACGTTGTTTTGTTTTTGTTTTGTTTTTTTCGACAAAGAAAATCGTCCAAACTCAAATCTGCCATACTCTGAAAACAAAACAAAACAAAAGAAAACAAACAACAAAAATACACAAAACAAAAAAAACAAAAACAAAAAAAAAAACAAAAAAACCCACACATAAAAATAAAAAATTGTCCAGGAAATCCGTCCTCCACGTATCGATCAATCAAAGTTACCCTCATTTTGTCAAATACTCTCAAACCTGGGACTTTTAAGTATGAGAGTTTAGACAAGATGAGGATCATTTCAACCGATCAATATTTAAAGGACGACTGACCTGGCCACAATATGTAAAATACATTTTTTTAAGAGCAGGAGCATTGTAAACAAAATAATATAAAATGACCACGCCTGTATTGACCTTTCAACTCCTTTGACCTAGATGTACAGAAAGGGGTTAGGAGGATTACATTATTTATCATTGGAAGGGAAAACAAAGAAAAGCAATTGATATTTACTGAAGTGTTGCTGGAGTAAACAAAGAGGGGGGTGGGGGGGGGGGGGGGTGACAAAGGAAGCGAAAGTTCGTAACGTTATCGTAAAATTAGAAATTCAGTTTGAAACTGATGAATGGAAGAAATGAACTGAAATGAATGGCTGGACGAACAGATGACTGCATAAGAGGATGAATACTCAAGTTAGAACAAGGGAGGGAGGAAGATGAGGAAGAAGAAGAGGAAGAAGAAGAGGAAGAAGAAGAAGAAGAAGAAGAAGAAGAAGAAGAAGAAGAAGAAGAAGAAGAAGAAGAAGAAGAAGAAGAAGAAGAAGAAGAAGAAGAAGAAGAAGAATGTATAACCGGAAAATGTTTCATACTAATGTTCATTTATTTTCATTAATCATATTTATATTAAATAAATTAGTATCCATATTTGAGTAAATTAATAACAAACAGGCTTGAAATGAGATTTCTACTAATCGCGTGCACAATGCGAAGGTAGAAGGACCGGGAAAAAATGGCGATTCAATAATAAATAATGTTGTTTCACCAATATTAAAACCTTACATCCAATACATGATGTATTTTGTCAAAGAATCATGACTACCTGTTGGTCTCTGGGGCCACATACGACAGATGCTTGCGTGCAGAAGTAGATTTATTATCATAGTATTGGTACATTATCATGTTTCTTTCTTTGATGTTTGACTGGTGATGGTGGTGGTGATTATGGTGATATTGGTATACTATAGTGATAGTGGTAGTAGGGATAGTGGTGGTGATGGTGTTGATGTATATAGCAGTTATATAGTAGTTATAGAGGTGATGATGGTGATATTGCTAAACAATAGTGATAGTGGTAGTAGGGATAGTGATGGTAATGGTGTTGATGTAAATAGTAGATATATGGGGGATGGTGGTGATAGTGGTATACTATAGTGATAGTAGTGACAGTGGTGTCGATGATGATAGTAGTGATAGTGGTGGTGATGATGATAGGAGTGATTATGGTGTTGCTGGTGATAGAGCTGTGGTAGTGATGATGATGGTGGTAGTGAAAGTAGTAATGATCGTGGTCGAGTTGAGGGTGGAGGTGGTAAGGGTAGTGATGATGGTGGCGATGGTAGTGATAGTTATAATAGTGTTGGTGTTGACACAGGAGGTGATGATGATAGTGGTGATGATAGTAATGACGATAATTCAACGATAAAGGTTATAATGATGGTGATGATAGTGCCGATAACGGTGATGATAATGGTGGTAGTAGTGGTGGTAATAGTAATGTGAATGATGGAGGTATGGTGATGGTTCGTGGTGATGATTGTGGTTGTGGTGATAGTGGTGGTGTTGATAGTCGTGGTGATAGTGGTGGTGTTGATAGTCGTGGTGATAGTGGTGGTGTTGATAGTCGTGGTGATAGTGGTGGTGTTGATAGTCGTGGTGATAGTGGTGGTGTTGATAGTCGTGGTGATAGTGGTGGTGTTGATAGTCGTGGTGATAGTGGTGGTGTTGATAGTCGTGGTGATAGTGGTGGTGTTGATAGTGGTGGTGTTGATAGTCGTGGTGATAGTGGTGGTGTTGATAGCCGTGGTGATAGTGGTGATGGAGATGTTGATAGAGGTAGTGATAAGAGTGAGGGTAATATTGGTGGTGATACAAAGGAAGTGCTGGTGATGATTGCGATGGTGGTGATGGTAGTGGTGATAACAGGTGATGATAGAGGTGGTGATGGCGGTACTGACATGGTACTTTTGGTTGTCAAAACATTTTTACTCTTAGTATTACTATTCATATAAAGGTTCTGGGCTCGACTGAAGCAAGAAATGTTCCATGTTATCTATTTCAATTCAATGTAAATTTATCTATTTATTTGTATCATCATTATCATCATCATCATCATCATCCCTACTACTACTACTACTACTACTACTACTACTACTACTACTACTACTACTACTACTACTACTACTACTATATTCAGTGCCACTTGTAACACCAACACCATCGCTACCACATCCTCCTCTTCCTCCTCCTCCTCCTCCTCCTCCTCCTCCTCCTACATACCATGGTAATAGTAATGTGAATGATGGAGGTATGGTGATGGTTCGTGGTGATGATTGTGGTTGTGGTGATAGTGGTGGTGTTGATAGTCGTGGTGATAGTGGTGGTGTTGATAGTCGTGGTGATAGTGGTGGTGTTGATAGTCGTGGTGATAGTGGTGGTGTTGATAGTCGTGGTGATAGTGGTGGTGTTGATAGTCGTGGTGATAGTGGTGGTGTTGATAGTCGTGGTGATAGTGGTGGTGTTGATAGTCGTGGTGATAGTGGTGATGTTGATAGTGGTAGTGTTGATAGTCGTGGTGATAGTGGTGGTGTTGATAGTCGTGGTGATAGTGGTGATGGAGATGTTGATAGAGGTGGTGATAAGAGTGAGGGTAATATTGGTGGTGATACAAAGGAAGTGCTGGTGATGATTGCGGTGATAATGATTGCGATGGTGGTGATGGTAGTGGTGATAACAGGTGATGATAGAGGTGGTGATGGCGGTACTGAAATGGTACTTTTGGTTGTCAAAACATTTTTACTCTTAGTATTACTATTCATATAAAGGTTCTGGGCTCGACTGAAGCAAGAAATGTTCCATGTTATCTATTTCAATTCAATGTAAATTTATCTATTTATTTATTTGTATCATCATTATCATCATCATCATCATCCCTACTACTACTACTACTACTACTACTACTACTACTACTACTACTACTACTACTACTACTACTACTACTACTACTACTACTACTATTATTATTATTATTATTATTATTATTATTATTATTATTATTATTATTATTATTATTATTATTATATTATCACCATCATCATCATCATCATCATCATCATCATCATCATCATCATCATCATCATCATCATCATCGTCATCGCAATCATCATCATTATCATTGATTAATTATATGAAAGATGATTATATCATTTCCTTTCTTTAAAAAAAAAGATGATGTCCAATTCTCTGTACAGTCAACATCCTCAAACAGCTTAGTATTTACTTTTACATTGAGTGTGTTGACAGTTTTCACCTTGTCAGAGTTATCCATCTTACCCCGACAAAACAGAATTTTTATATTGTTCGACTTGGCCAGAAAGCTTTTTACTACGGCTATGTGGTCTTGTGGTATGGCACACGCTTTCGGATCGGAAGGTTCTTGATTCGAGCTTCGCACGGCGCATAGTTGAGTCCTTGGAAAAGACTCTTTACTCACATTCTCTCATCGTATTCTTGTGTAAAATGAGTACCTGGCCAATAACAGCGTCGTCTGTGTCGGAAAAAAAATGTAGCATCGCCTAACAGGCGTCATGTTTCGTTCTACATGTTACGTGTTGCTGTTGGTCAGGGACCTCTTGTAAAGCGCTCTGAGCACGTTTATGGATATTGTGCTATATGAAATTTCAATTTTTTAAATGTATATATCCATTAAACACACCCTTATCTTGTCAAAAAAAACCCAAGAACAACAACAAACAAACAAAAATAAAAACCCAGAAAAAAACCCCCAAAAAACCTATCAATCCCGAGACTCAGTTTAATGCTCATAGTTGATTGATTTGGACAGATTGAGGTAGCCTACATCTTTTTACCGATCGATATTTCAACAAGTTTTCTGGCCAAAGTAAAAAAAAAAGAAGAGTATGTTTTGTCGGAGCAAGGAAGAGGTTGCGCAGAGTGTGTGGAGCACCATTGCACACGTCCTTGACATTGAGTTACAACAGACCCTTGGGGTTCAGTCAAGAACGCTAATTGTTTGCCAAACAAACAATCTGCTCAGCAAAGTAATATTTTAAGGAGGGGAGAAGAAAAAGTCGGAGGAATTTGGGGTTTTTTCTTTTTACATGTCAAGAGAGTGGGGCCTTTTTTTTCGTATGTTTGTTTGTTTGTTTGTTTTCTTTGGGTTTGTTTAAGTTCAACTGCAGTATTTTTACATATTTCATTGGAGAAGACCGTGACTGGCATGTGACAGGGGCAATGCACTGTTTAAGTGGTTTAACAAATAAACATGGCGTATTCTATTTGCACAGTATAATAATAAACCTGCATCGAATATTTGGGTGGATCTAAAGGGAATGAGGCGGTCCTGGTTGACACAGTGGAGTGCTAGTGGTGGTGATGGTGGTATGTAGGAGGAGGAGGAGAAGGAGGAAGAGGAGGAGGAGGAGGAGGAGGAGGAGGAAGAGGAGGATGTGGTAGCGATGGTGTTGGTGTTACAAGTGACACTAAATATAGTAGTAGTAGTAGTAGTAGTAGTAGTAGTAGTAGTAGTAGTAGTAGTAGTAGTAGTAGTAGTAGTAGTAGTAGTAGTAGAGTAGTAGTAGTAGTAGTAGTAGTAGTAGTAGTAGTAGTAGTAGTAGTAGTTGTAGTAGTAGTAAAAGTAGTAGTAGTAGCAGTAGTAGTAGTAGTAGTAGTAGTAGTAGTAGTAGCAGCAGCAGCAGCAGTAGCAGTTGTTAATATGTAAGTATTTAAAGCAGTGTCCTATCAACCATTCCCGACGGGGTCAAGGCCACCAGGATCGCTAATCCTATGTAAACAAGTCTTGTCACCTCCAACAAAATCCATCAAATTTTAATCTGAAGCCCGCGTTCTACTTGTTTCTTATCATAATCCTGCAGCTATTCCGTCCTTACAAACACACAGCTTTGATCTGTACTAGCAACAACTCTAAACGCATTTGTATATATTATTATTAGCATTATCACAGTACGTGAGTGAGAGTCAGGGAGGAAGGGTATATATATATATATATATATATATATATATATATATATATATATATATATATATATATATATAATATATATAAATAGATAGATAGAGAGGGAGAAAGAAGAAAAGATTCGGGTAAACAATAATTGCAATGATTCACTAAATAATGAACAAGATCAGATAAATACATTTCTTGTATAATAAATAAATGAACAATTTAACACACATTTCCATAATTTTTGATTCAATTAGCTAGAATCATGAAAGAATAAGCTAAAATTTGAAGTCATACTTTATGATAAAATTAGTCCAAAGTTTCCTTCCCTATCTGACTACTGTAATACTAATTCTCGGATATCTTTTAGGGGCCGAGTTTAAACCAAAATGTCAATATTGTTAAAACTGACATTATCTTATAGAAACAAGGGTCTTAAAATTGACAATGGCCTCTTCTTTATCTCTAGAGTATTGTATGAACAATGCGGTATGTGGTCTGTGGTATGACCCTCGATTCGATCGGAAGGTCCTAGGTTCGAAACCTCGCTCGGCGCATAGTTGAGTCTTGAAAAAAATACTTGTAATTTCTATGTTAGTAATAATGAGTACCTGTGTAAAGTGTCTATTCCGAAAAAGTTAATCGCAACAGCGTTGTCCGTCCTAAGTAAGTGTTGCTGTGGTCAGGAAGCCCTTGTAAAGGCTTAGCACTTTAGTGGATTTGCGTATATAAAAGTTTTAAAAAAAAACAATAATAGAGTAAAGACCAAGCAAACCAACAAACACACTCGATTCATTCAATCGAACACGACTGGCAAGAGCTTTGAATAGGATAGCCTACCTTGACGAATTAAATTACACTAGATTCATCTGAATCAGGCAAATTGTCTATAATCAAACAATTCGAGGAAGGTTGCCATGATGTCACCGTGTACTGAACAAGGTTCGATTATGATGAGTAATTTTAAGAAGACACAATCGAACCCAAACAAGTCATTATTCTTCATTATATTATTATATATATTATATATTCGGTCAAAGCCTCTTAGCCAAAACTAAAGAATGAAAACATAAATGCATTACTAAAAAAAAAAACAACAACGAAAAATAAAACAGATCGACGACAGAGACATATTCGGCACATCTGTGTTGTTTTTTTAAAGTAATGTATTTGATTCATGTTTTATGTTACTTGTTGCTGTTGGCCGAAGAAGGGTTTCGAGCCGTGTTTGATTATTTTGGTCATTTTTGAAGCTGTTATATTCAATTTATTTTTCCATTACTTTTTACAGTCCACAATTTCTGACAGCCTAGTATCACCCCCCCCCCCCCCCCCCCACATCCCCCTCCACCCCCCATCCCAAATATGGACATTTAGTTTGAATCAATTTTTATAAGTTAAGCATAAAATTCCATTTGAAGCATCAGGTTGTCATCCCCACATATTGGTCACAGATTTCAATTTATCCAAGGTTCACTCACATGAATACAACTTTTTTTTTATTTTAACATCCGAATCGGAAACGAAACGCTTCGAAAGTTTTGGACGAATGAAGCACTAAGTCCGTATGCTTCCCGTGTGATTCTATTCAAAGTGACAGAGAGGAATGCATAATATCCCTAGTCTGTTTGGCTATAATATATACAACTTATATATAATATTTATTTAGGCTTATAAATGTTATATGAATGATGGGCTGGTTCAAAATTCAGTCATGCGAGTCGAATTTTATTTCGGAAGAGAAAAATGTTATTCATAACTCGATACGCGACATCGCATCTATAGATGTCAGCTATTGTGATCATTTCAAATACTATATTTAAAGCGATTCACATTTTATTTGCATGAATAATACAGGCGGAAAAAAACGAGTTTAGCAATGACAATGGTTTATATGTTTGACAATGTTTATAATGATGATAAATGGGCCATATGGCGCAAGATCACTACATTTATTAAGTCCAATTGACGTCATTTTTAATCATGATTTCATGACGTGGAAAATTCTTCTTTTAAAGATCTATTTCTATTTTTAAAATTGAATGCACGTTTTTTGTTCATCTGTTAAATCGAATGTTAATTTGGCCATAATAATAATAATAATAATAATAATAATAATAATAATAATAATAATAATAATAATAATAATAATAATAATAATAATAATAATAATAATAATAATAATAAATAATAATAAATATATGCTGCTGTTGTACTACTACTACTACTACTACTACTACTACTACTACTACTACTACTACTACTACTACTACTACACATACTACCACCACTACTACTACTACTACTACTACTACTATACTACTACTACTACTAATACTACTACATACTACTACTACTTACTACTACTACTACTACTACTAACTACTACTACTACTATACTACTACTATACTACTACTATATACTACTACTACTATATACTACTACTATACTACTACTACTACTACTACTACTACTACTACTACTACTACTACTACTACTACGTATTAGATTAATAATAATAATAATAATAATAATAATAATAATAATAATAATAATAATAATCTAAATGGCGCCAAAACAGAAAGGCCAATTGAGATGGGTGGGAACCATAGCGTAACTATAGTCACGCCGTGGTGGGTACCATTTTCCGTCTAGAATAAATAATACGGTAGGAAGTTATTTTATTCGATAAGTCAGTGCAGTATAAATCGGACAAAGATGTTCTATTCGAGAATGAGATGTCAAGAGCACAAAAAAAAAGCACTGGCATAAAATCTATAGACCATCTATCCCTGTCCATATGAATAGATGCAGAAAATATTGGTGAATATCATTAAATACGTAAAATTGGGTTTGTGATCAAAGCGAAGCGATATCAAAGGAATGAAAGTGAGCATAATCCAACAGGTATTGCCGGATATCACGGTACGTAACTGAACTTACTGGGGGATTCCCCCATAATTCTGCAGGCATCACACTGGGGTGTCAACCTGGGGTTATCACTTCGATTTTATATTTTTGTGAGTTCAGAGCTGTGTACGGTGTTTGTCTCACGAAAGCTTTATGTAAGATGAATCTTATTTTGTGAACATCAACTATTTCTGTACTAGTAATAATGCAAAACTTCTAATTACGCCTCACATCTCACTGGATAGAGGGCTCTGGGGGCATTACACAGCAAATGTAGAATGAATTAAAATACACATCACACATGTTTACACTCCAAAACTAAAATCCTATTCTAAAAAGATGTGTTTTCAGATTTTTCTTGAATATTTTATATCCAGAATTGGTGAGGATTTAACATAGTTGGGCAGACTATTCCAGGTCCTTGGGCCGCAAACTTGGAAGCTAGAAGTGGTGATAATGGTACTAGACTATAACAGGTAAGGGCCGATAAAAAAATAAAAAATTACGAATAACATCTTTGAGTAAGATCTCCTCATTGTTTTACTTCAAATTAAAGAGACTTTACGACCAGTAGTCTATAAAACAAGAATATATTTCTAAAATAAAAAAAATAAAAAATCAATATTGCCGTGTGATAAGCTCCAGGTGGGAGTACCTCCATACATTTATACACACTGTTCACATTTTGTCATACCTTATATCAATACACATACAAAAACACTTCAAACTGACTACGTCGCAATGTTGAGTGTTTGGCAAGTTGCGGATCTAAGTAATATATACATACATATATATATATATATATATATATATATATATATATATATATATATATATATATATATATATATTATTTAAAATATTTACCACAATGTTTGAGACAGTCTACATTAATGTTTCAGGCTTAATTTGCCATCGTCAGGACTGACGATATATATATATATATATATATATATATATATATATATATATATATATATATATATATATATATAGAATGCAAATTGTCACTCCAGTGACAATTTGCATTCTATATTAGCTCTAACCATCATTACCGAGCACTTTCGTACCTACGAGTACCCACCAACACTCATATACATACATATATATATATATATATATATATATATATATATATATATATATATATATTATATATATTGAAGAATGTTATTCAGACAAAGAACAACAAAAAGGACGAGACCTGACAACACAAAATACAATGTGTTTTATAAATCTCAATAACGAACGTGTAGTAGTGTGACATTCAACGACAGTGCGAAATACAATAAGCGGAAAAGTCTAGTTCTGATAAAGGGGGGTGGGGAGGTGTAGAGATGGGCTCAATATCGCACTTTTAAATATTATCTAATGATTAAGCCTTTGTGTGCTGTGTAATATCATTTAACCAGTTAACTGCCGTAGCTACTCAGCCAAAAAAAAAAAAAAAAACAAACAAAAAAAAACAAAAAAACGAAAAAAACACCCAAAAAAAAAAAAAAAAAAAAAGTATTTGAAATTTTGGGCAGAAAATTCGTCCTTCAAAAAATCGATCGATTTAAATGACCCTCATCTTGGCAAAAAAAAAAAAAACAAAAACAAAAACAAAAACAAAACCCACTCAAATTTGGGATCGCCTGAGGTCTTCCTTTGTCAAAGTTTTGAGTTTTTTATATCAAGATGAGGGTCATTTAAAAGGACTGGTTTGCTGGCCAAATAAATGTTTAAAAACGTTTCTATCCAGATTACGGCAGTTAACTGGTTAAAAGTCTAATATCGGGCTGACCCAGACCAAAGACATTGGGTGATACAACTGAAAAGTAAACAACGTTTAACATAATAAGATTGGGCACCTGTGTACATCTTTTTATTTCATTCGTTGTATAATCGTCGCAATTTTCTTCATTGTGTTATAATTTTTGAATACATACTTGACAAAAAAAAAATTATAAATAATATATAATGTTTAACTTCGATAACCTTTTTTTTAATCAACGAAGGATCCAAACTAGAGCTAGGGCAAAATCCATGTATGTAATTTCCTTTGTAAAACGTTACACAACAGTAACCAGAAGCGCAAAATTGGTGTATTATGACAGAGTGGATTAGACAAAAGTAAATTACATACTTTAAAGGGAAAATGAACAGAATTAGGAAATGTAAACTTTTTAGAAGCTGAGAAACAAAACAGACTCCCATCAATGACGGCTCATATTTTAGCTGGGACGGAGACAGCCAAAACCGAGCGGATAATGTCGAAATATTCCAGGGTGTGGCCGATCGTTACATTCGACTGTGTGATAACAAATGAAACTTACTCGCTTTGCTAATGTAGTCCGGCGCTGAAAATAACAAACGCCTATTTGCATTTTGGTAAACAAAAAAGAAAAGACGCATTTACTACACTGCCGTACTCTGAAAAAAACCCAAACAAACAAACAAATAAACAAACAAAAACATTGGACTTCAAGCAGGATTTGAAAGTTTTTGACAAGATAAGGGTCATTTAAATTGATCGATATTTGAAGGACGAGTTTTCTGGAACAAATTGGGGAGGTTCAGAGTAGGTTAGTAAATCGATAGATTTTACAATGACCCACTACGGGTTAAAAAGTCCAAACCTGTGACTTCTGAGAAGCCTCGGATATAAGATATTGGGGCTCATCTTAATCTTATCAATAGAGGGGAAATGGTTTCTGGACAAAATGAAAATAAAATGCGTTTAGTATTAGTCAATGCTTAACAGATTAGTAATGCAATGATATGTAGGTTATTGTTATTGTAAATCGTAGCATTACAATTACAACAAGGGAATGATTGCGTTATCGATTTTTCAAACAGCCGACATGAATGTATAACGTGTTATCACCTGTTCCCGTCAACAATACAATAAGAGTAATGATCCATACTTACCGATGACACTGATGTTCACAGTCAAAACAACGGAAAACCCATCTTCAAATCAAATAAACACTTTTTTTTAAAACAAAGGAAAGGGTTGGGGGTCACAATTTCCGTAAAGTCCATGTCATATTATTTTGGCAACGAGCACAGAATTACTGGCAAATCTAAAAATTATAAAACTATATTTTTTTACAGATTGATCTACAAGTAACTTGCAAACCTTTCTTAAATTAAGGGTAATTTCATCACCTAGAGTTGACACAAAGGAATATTTATAAAATCTGCTAAGGGCATAATGATTGGTCATTTGATGTTGGGAAACGCATTCGGGCCGTCCAGTTGCCAGATTCATTTGCGCGTACCTACAGACCAAGTTTGACCGTTGAAGGCTTTTGATTTGTCTCGATCCGTGACGGTTTCCACAATACAGTAGTATAGAAATTAAAATAAACGAGTGCCCGTTTAGCTTCAATCCCCCCCCCCCCCCCCCCGCAAAAATGGCGGGTCTCCACTAGTGCTAACAAAATAAAATTATGCGGTCTTTTGAGATCCTATAATTTGACACTCGCCTTAGATACTGGGCCCCTAGTTCAAGTCTTAATCTGGGCGGCGCAAAAGTGAGTCCTTGGAAAAAAAAAACTCTTTACTCACGTCATTTCACCGTACTCGGGGTTCAAAATGGGTACCAGGCTGGCAATAGCATTGCCCCTGTTGAGATAATTTTTTAAAGTCCTAACAGGTGTCATTTCTCATTCTACATGTTAAATAGTGGCTTGGTATTCTTTGTGATGCATTTAGGTGGATACTGTGCTTGATAAAAGCTCAAAATGTGTGTGTGTGGGGGGGGGGGGGGGATTCTCTTGTGCTTGGCAATAAGAAGGAAGGCGTCTCATCTAACAGAAAAAAGTAATAAAAGCCTCTAGAGAGGGGTTACATATTTAGTGAATAAAAAACTGTACCAGCAGCCCAAACTGACCGACCGTGATTTTTGTGATACCAATCTCCAGATAAGGTTGAAATCGCAAAACAACAATATGTTACTTTGACTTTTCGAAATATTATACGATAGACAAGAGCGTGTTCAGCATGGCTGACGTAACAGGATAGATAACCATCGTGACCTTTATAAAATTTGAGCAATTATATAGCGCAACTTCCACTAAACGTGCTCAGAGCGCTTTGCAAAGGGTACCTGACCAACAACAACACGTAACCCGTAGAACGAGAGTGTCATTCCTCAAGACCACATAGCCGCACAAAAAATCAATACTTATTTTTGATGCGTAGTTTTGTGGTCTTGTGGAATGACACTCGACAGCTGAGTATTAAGTTCTTTTTCGAGTCCGGATGTGGGCGGGGCAAAGTTCAGATATTAGAATATGTTCTTTACTCACATTCTCTCACCGCACTTATGTGTACAATGAGTACCTGGGGGGGGGGGGGGTAGGGTCGGCGCTGTCACTGTCGAAAAATGCAATAACGTCTCACAGGCGTCATGTCCTGATACTGGTACAACTCCGGAGTTGTCGTACCAGTAAGGTCTCGGGTTCGAACCCCCATCGCCGCCGCGAAATTTTTATTCTCTATTGTCTTCTGGAACTTTCCTACTCACTTCATTTCTTACTGCACCGTATGACATTCTGACATGGGTCACAGTATACTCCGTAGAACGCTATCTTATACAAATAAACAAAAGAACAGGCAAACAATCAAACACATAGAAGATCAACAAAAAATGAGAAAGTGAGACATTTCAAAGGTTGCATTCATGATATAGATTGGGGCAATAGAATTTTTCCTTTGACTTTAAATTATGTAAACATAGAGGCCAACTTTTCAAAGAGTTAAAACGGAACGCCCTAACAAAAAATGCAGTCAAGACCCTAAAACCGCAGTATATTTGGAATACTGTATAATATAATCTAGATTCTATTCATTGTTGGTGGTCAAAAAGCATAATCTTGGGACGCGCAATGGTCATATCCATACCAATATAAACAGTCCATTTGTTTTTCTTTTTAAATAGTTAACCAGATTGTCAAATCGGGACATTTGTAATTTTATCAGGACAATTGACCGCTCTGTGTAAATAGACATCTAGCACAAGCACGCATTCGAACTTTTTGACGGACTGCAAATTAGATTGGACCATTTCTGAACAAATATCTATGTTGATACATGTTTGCTACGCTCAACAACAAACTTGAGATACCTACACTACCCCCCCCCCCCTTTTTTTTTTTTTTTTTTTTTTGCTGCACGACTCCGGAAAAAGAGGTATTTAAAATTTGGCCAGAAAACTCGTCCTTCAAATATCAATCGATTTAAATGACCCTCATCTTGGCAAAAACTCTCAAACCTGGGGCTTCGGAATTTTTCCAGAGTAAGGCAGTCAATTGGTTAATAGACAAGTTGATGAACGGTAAAACCATGGCTTTATATATAGAGACACTATGAAGGCAATGGTAATAAAACCCAAAGAAAAAAAAATCGGCTTAATCTCTCCTTACCGATCATTTTCAGTTTTCTCCCAAAATGGCAGGCTTACCCAGCAGACAAATTGATTTTTTAAAATCAAACAAGCTCTCTACAAAACAACTTTATTATATTCTTATTAATTAAACAAAGACCATTCTTCAAAGTTTGTAATATACAAAATAAATATTATGAATAAGAATAAATGTATATTGTGTCGTAACAAAGGTGAAGATTTTTCTGCAGGTGATAAGGAGAGGGTTAAAGTGCTTCACAATAATCCCAAACTTAAAACATGGAGGGCGATAAATGACACCAACCAGGCGCTATTTTAAATAATTATTTTTTGACCGAGAACTTCCGATACTCGTTTTACACCTGAGAGCGGTGAGAGAATATGAGTTAAGAGCCTTTCCCAAGAACTCAACGTTGTGCCTCTCATAGTTTTTAGTTAATCTCTTTACCACTGCAATATATTTTTATTCAATCATTTCGTGGCTTCAAGATTCATGGACAACACCAAACCTCTAATTATATTCAAAACACACTGATTTGGGTGAGATCGTCATTGCTATATTCAGCTCCTTATCAATTCCATGTTAAGGTTCGACGGGCCTTATCAGGTTGGCGAGTTGGGAGTCGTAAACCAGATAGATAGAATGAAATATGCCGACATTTAATGCCGATAACGCTGCGTCTCTCTCTCTCTCTCTCTCTCTCTCTCTCTCTCTCTCTCTCTCTCTCTCTCTGTGTGTGTGTGCTGTTCTTGGCCATCATCTCAATATTCGCTTGCTGTCCTGACGTGATCACTCTTGGTGTTTGATAAACGGTGCACGTAAAAGAAGTAAAATACAAGATGCCTTTGTCAGGCTTGCCAATTCATGAGGCAAAACTTTACTGAACATAAATACATTGACGGACCCCGTTCTGAGTGCTGAACTCCAGTAAAAAGACATTATGCAGTCACTTTTTTCTGTTTAGCATGTGATTTGAAAATATACTGAGGGTTTATAGGGAATGAGATTAGCGGAAGAGTAGCGTCCCTTGATTGGACGTCGCCTTACAGAGAGAACGTCAACATGTTTTTGCGCATGCGTCTCTCTTGTCCTCGCTTTCGGTGAAGAGTCTAATGCCGCTTTCACCGGAAGCGAGGACGAGAGACGCATGCGCAAAACCATTATGACGTCCTCTCTCTAATAACTTCTCCTCCGGTGACTCCCAATCAAGGGACGCTACTCTTCCGCTAATCTCATTCCCTATAACACACTGAATTCCGCAAATATACTGAAAATTGGCAACCTTGTTTTGTTCTTGTTATTTTTCCTTCCTTATTTTTGTTTTACACTGTTTTCTGGGTTATCTTTTCTTTTTTGTTTTCTATTTTTTATAATGAATTTTCTTTTTTAAACTTTGAACTTGATTACATGTAATTGAATAATGCAATGTCCACTAAAGCGCTAATCAGAAGGTCCCTAGATTACAAAAACACGTTAACCATTTGGACGGGACATGACATCCACATGACATTTTTTTTTGTCGACAGCCACAACGCTGTCAACGGCTGGGTACTCAATTTACATCTGAGTACGGTGAGCGAATATAAGTCAAGAACCTTTTCGAAGGACTCAACTTTGCGCCGTTCATTCAGAGCGGGACTCGAACGCGATACCTGCCGGTCCGAAAGCAACAGTCATACGCACAAGACCACAAAGCTGCACATATATTTTTTTTTTTTTTTTTGCGTCGGTCATGAACCAGAGGTCCTAACAAGACTGCATAATTTGAACATGACTACTATGTCCACCGGGTCACTGGCCACGGGTCATTGAGTTGGTCACTCAACCAGACAAAAGAGCAAACCTTCGGTTTTTAGGACGACGAATGGCTACCGAGAACAGGCTGCTGGAGTTACGGGCCCTTCATTGTTTTATTGTCACAGTGCGACTGTTAAATTGACAAGTCGAAGCAGTTCGCAATCTAGAACAACTGGGTGTGTAGTGTAGCCCTATCAGAAGACAGAAGGCGAAATTTTTATTAGGTTTGGAGGAGGGTGGGGGGGGGGGGGGATTCTGTCGCCATTTAAAAAAAAAAAAGAAAAAGAAAGAAAGAGAGAAAGAAAAGAAAAGAAAATAAGACAAACAATAAACAAAAAAACACACACAAAAACTGGATATCATATTGAAGAAATCAGACAAAATAAATGGATCTAAGTTTGTTGCAAATGTCTTATTTTAATCCTACTGTTTCCCTTTCGGCAAAGGGTCTCAGACAGGAATCCGGCAAGGCCAGTTTATGGCTGCTAGGTTTATTGTGTGCTTTAGAAGAACACATTTTTATCTGAGATCAATCGGGGTTGTGCAGAGTAGAACGTAAGACAGGAGAGAGAGAGAGAGAGAGAGAGAGAGAGAGAGGAGGGAGAGAGAGTAAGAGAGAGGGGGAGAGAGAGAAGAGAAGAGAGTAAAGAGAGAGAGAGAGAGGAGAGAGAGAGAGAGAAGAGAGAGAGAGAGAGGAGAGAGAGGAGAGAGAGAGAGGAGAGAGAGAGAGAGAAAGAGAGAGAGAGAGAGAGAGAGAGAGAGAGAGAGAGAGAGAGAGAGAGAGAGAGATGAGAGGAAGGGGGCGACACCCACTTACATATTTAATTAGGCAGGTAGGCAGCAAGTGATCAAATCCACCACACCCACCCAATCCTTTGAACACCAAAGACAACAAATATGACGCGTAGTTTGTCAGGACACACTTTCCACATTGTTTCCTTATTCACGGCCCAACAGTACTAGTCTTGGCTTCTAGTCAATGAAATGTCTACGGCCCGTCTACACTGCCATGCATGTACTTAATTTTTTTATTTTTAAAAGAGTTATTTGCATTTTGGCCATATAACTTTATTTCATTTCTCGGTGAACTAAGATAACCCCAAACTTGTGAAAAACCTTAAACCTGAGACTAATTTTGTGTCATGTTTGAGACATTTTGACAAGTTCGGGGTCATCTTAATTTATCGATGTATGTTATGAAGATTTCTGGCAAAAAAATAAGGTATGTTCTGTCAGGTAACGAGAGAATGACGAGGTACCTAGTGAAGCAGGCTACTTATATAATTATAATATCCTACAACATGATTATCCTTTGTCACAATGTGTGGTTTGGGGTAAGAAAATATGTTTATCATCTATTTTTGAAAGATAAACTCTGAACGTTTAATATGTAAAAAAACACACATTTAAATATCAAGAGCAATTGGTTTCGCCTTTTTAAAGTAGCCTAACTGTACCTTATCCTTGTACAGCTGAATACACACACAAAACCCCTTTTTTAGAACAGATAGATTTTACTACTTGTGTGGCCAATCTTGTTATACGGATGCGAAAGCTGGACTACAAATGCAGAAACACAAAAGAACATGGAAGCTTTTGAAATGTGGTGCTTGAGAAGGATGCAGAGAATATCGTATACTGCACACAAAACGAACGAAGAAGTGCTAAAACAAACATACCAACAAAGGAAACTAATGCCCTTATATAGCGGATCGACAACTATCCTTTTTCGGACACATAGTTAAGGAAAGATAAGAATGAATACCTGGCAAGTTGTGGAAAAATACCTGGTAAACGCGCCCGGGGGAGACAAAGAAAAACACTCATAGACCAACTGAAGGGCTTCACCAACCTAACAATCCAAGAGCTGTTTGAAAAAGCAAGAGACAGGGAGGAATGGAGAGAGATAATTCATGCAGTATCCGAAGCCTGGACCAGGCATGGAACATAGAAGAAGAAGAAGAAGATTTACTTGAACGCTCCTTTTCAACACAACAACCCCGGTTATTTTCAAAGTGAGAATAATAAAAGGAGAGAATAGAACTGGAACAAGTCAAATTTGCAGCTGATAGGCAAAGTCAAACTGCTTGCACCCAACTCCTCTATCACCAGAAATAAATAAATAAATAAATAATGAAAATTTTGAAAAAATACCTATCGCATCGTTTAAGAGCTAAATAGGTTCTAAAAACCTTTAAATGCTCTGCGGAACTTTTATGCATAGAATTTATCAATTATATTAATAGTGTTCAATGTCAATTAATTGATAATATTGAGAATTAAATATCTCATACATAAATACGTGTCGTATTCAATATTCATAGTATAATTAACTCTGTTTACATTCATTTGGCATGTCCAACTCGTACATATATTTTGGACAAAAAGTCATATTATAAATAAGAAATATCAAACTCGACGACAAGCCTGTATTATGAGACTATCGTCAATTTGACGCAGCTCCAAAACGTCTTTGTTTCAAGTTCTGACGACTAAATCGCCCTTGTTGATTCTATACATTTACGTGAAATACTCACAATATATACCCGCCTGATGAAACGTACCAACACACGAAACAACACATGTGTAACTTAAACGTTCATGGTTGGATTGATTGTACTGAGAACTAATCAGCCAACTGGCGGTCTAAAAATAATAATAAATGAGTGACGTCAATTTCAATCCTTCTATATATATGACGTCAATCAGCTCTTTGTTATTGTTTTAAGACAGCCATTTTAATGATTAGTTCTCACTGAATTATATCAAAGTCACAGATCGTTTTACGTGTTGGTAGGCTATATCCGGCTGGCGGGTGTTGTGACTATTTTGATTAGACGAAACATCAATATTATGATCGTTTTGATATGAATTGTAACCATAGCAAGCGCACTCATCTTTTTAGAACAGGTTATACAACTTCTGAATGAGATTCAATACTATTGTGTTCATTCGCCTTCGTTGGACAATAATCAATCACAAATTGATTAGGGAAATATTCTGAACCGGGAAGTAAAAAGAAGCTCGATCGATAAGCTCGCTTATCAAAGATGCTCTACTTACAAACGGCCAGTCAGAAACAGTAAAAGCACATTTTCAAATTATCATGTCGGTCTTTAAAATGTCATTTCCAATATCGAAAGATAAAGATGACTCCAAATCAGACTATCAAAAAAAGAAAAAAAAAAGTCCTAATCATCATCATTATGATGATCATCCCCAGCACCTCCATAATCGTTTTCTAACTCATCCTCTCCCTCCTCCTGCTTTTTCCCCTCCTCATTGTTCTCGTTCTTCCTCTTCTTCTTGTTCTTGTTCTTCTTCAACGTTCTAACTAATATAGGGGCATCTTTATCTAGCTACCGATAAATGAAGTAACATTTTTCTGGCCAAAATGAGTATTACGTGATTTGGCTGTGTAGAGCAGGATCTAGAATACCTTGCGATGAATGTGTTTACCTACCTGCCGGTCAGACAAAAACTGTTAATTGTTTTCAGCCCAACAACCAGGCTTGAATAAATCTAATGAAATTGAAACATAGCAAGGTCCTATTCTGACATTCTCTAAATAAACACCTTTTTTTTAAAAACGATTTTGGCCAGAAAAATCGTCCTTCATATTATTGAGAAATTAGAATGCTCCCTCGTCTTGTCAAAAAGTCTTCATCCTAGTCCCTGGCGAGATCCAAGGTTTGAGAGTTTTTGCCGAGATGAGGATCATTTAAATCGATCGATATTTGAAAGACTTTTCTGGCCAAAATATTAAATACGCGACTTTTAGAATACGCCAATTAACTGATCAAAAGTCGTTTTCTAATTATTTTTAAAAAAATTTTCTTTGAATAGAAAACTTTAAATTCAAATATTGATCAATTAAAATGAACATTCACTTGTCAAAAACATTCAAAAGAAGGCTTAAGTGTGTAAGGGCTTTTTAAAAAAAATTATTATTATTATTATTTTTTGTTGTTGTTGTTTTTAAATGTTGAGAGTCATTACAGTGGATCAATAAATTGAAGTAATTTCTTTTTGGCTATAACGAAAAAGGGTTTACTTTGTCAATGTATACGACAGCCGACGGTAAGCTTTTCTTTTCAATGAAATTTGAACTGTATATTGCGAGCAATGCAGGCAAAAATGAAAAGATTCAACAGTTCAATAGTTAACTTTATTCCCAGAAGAGATAAATATTTTTAAAAATAAAATAATAACCGGAACTTAAAACTTGTAAAATCCAATCCAGTCGGAGGTGGCCTTTCTAGTTAAATGTACCGGGTTTTCTTTCCCTTAAACCTCATTTTTTTCTGTCATTCTTCTTCTTATCCTCCTCTTCTCCCCCTCCTCCTCCTCCTCCTCCTCCTCCTCCTCTTTCTTATTCTTCCTTTTGCTTTGTTTTCGAATAGCTCCCTCCGGTTAAAATGTAAAACACTATTTCAGAAAATAGTTGGTAAGGAGAAAAACTGTGACGCATCGCCTCAACGCGGTATTATATCGGGGATAAACCAAATACCAAAGAGGGATCTTAAAGTTAAAATGATTGTAAATGGGACCCATCGTCTCAAAGCATTAATAATGTGCGGCTATGAGATCTTGTGGCATGACACTCGAGTTCGAATCGGAAGGTCCTGGGTTCGAGCATTGCTATATATATATACATATATATATATATATATATATATATATATATATATATATATATATATATATTATATATATATATATATATATATAAGATAGATATGTCCCCCCCCCCCCCCCCCCCCCTTCCCTTACTTCAAATCCAATTCATTATGCCGTTTTTGGCGAGTCAAAATTAAAGAGCGAAAGGAAATTTACGTGGATTACCACTTCATCAACATAAAATTTAAAATCTCCCATCCCCCTTGTAAGTGTCACGATCACAAATAAAAACATTTCGTGACATAACACGACACGCATGACCTGGAAATTAAATCAAAACTGATTTAATTGAGGAGGGTCGAAAAGTAATGCCTCCAATGTGGTAGATAATATGGTTTAAAGACATTGCAAGTTGTTCAAAGTAACGCATCTTTTGAATAATGCTTTTATTATGGTTGTATATTGTCAGAAAACACATAAACAATCAATGAACACCCCCCCCCCCTATAAAAACATGAGCTTTTATATAGCGCAATATCCTCTAAACGTGCTCAAAGCGCTTTACAAGGGTCCCTGACCAACAGCAACACGTAACAAAACATGACTCCCTGTTAGGCGATAATACATTTTTTTTTCCTACAGAGACAACGTTTTTAACAGCCAGGTACTTATTTTACACCTGGATACATTGAGAGAGTGTGAGTAAAGAGACTTTTCCAAGAAGTCAACTATGCGCTGAGAGAGGCTCGAATCCAGGATCTTCCGATCCGAAAGCGAGTGTCATACCACAAGACCATGAAGCCGAATAAAAAAGATTAGTAAAACAAATAAACAAACAAACAAGCAAAAAAATAAAAACCACAAACAAACCTATTTCTCACCCTTTCTTAAAACTATGCAAATTTGAAAAAGTTATTCACATGAGGCGATACATTGAATCAAATCGTGACAATAACAGAGCTGAAAATAGGAACAATTCAAACGCTATTAGTGTTTCGAATAAAATCCCTTATCCACATAATACTAATACTACTACTACTACTACTACTACTACTACTACTACTACTACTACTACTACTACTACTACTACTACTACTACTAATAATAATAATAATAATAATAATAATAATAATAATAATAATAATAATAATAATAATAAAGGAATACAGTAGTTGTTTTCAATTAAAAGGACGGTATAATTCGTAGACGCCCGTATTGTATCTTTACTTTTTAGCCTACCTATGTTTACATTCTTAGTGACATTGGGGTAACATGATACAGTAATATTACGTAGGCTTGTTAACTGTACACATCAGGTTGGCGGTGTATAGTACGGGCAACTGTACTATATACTGTACCATAGCTTTTTGTTTACATGGTATATCCACCTTACTGGCCCCGGGGTATTAAAGTGTTAACCTTTCGCCTTGAATAAAACGGATATGCCATGACTAAACATAAAACTGTCATGTCTCAACTAACCTTGTTAACAATTTTTCTTACAAATTCACAGGTTGTTTTTATTGTTTGTCGTTTTCTTTGTTTCAAGGAGTTAAGCATTTCTTACGAAGCTTACACTTCCAGGTTGTTAAACCCCAAGTATTTTTTTTTTTAATGATTTTGCACACTATTATTATTTATTGTCAAAAGTTTATACCGCTTCCATACACTGTTGGGACGTGCCAGGAAAAAATAAAAAGAAGGGGGAGGAGGAAGAGAACGATGACGACGATGACGAATAATAATAATAATAATAATAATAATAATAATAATAATAATAATAATAATAATAATAATAATAATAATAATAATAATAATAATAATAATAATAATATAATAATAATAATAATAATAATAATAATAATAATAATAATAATAATAATAATAATAATAATAATATAATAATAATAATAAGAAAGAAGAAGAAGAAAAAGAAGAAGAAGAAGAAGAAGAAGAAATAGAATGGTTGATAGAGCAATAGTACCAGCACAAAAAGGGTGTCTTATAATGTCGTTCAAGTGAAAGGGGGGGGGGGGGGGGGGGGGAGACACTTTGAATCTTTAGGTTTAAGACTTTCTGGCCAAAATTTATAATTTATAAGATGTACGGAACAGGGATATATATATATATATATATATATATATATATATATATATATATATATATATATATATATATATATATATATATATATATATATATATTATTATTATTTAAAATATTTACCACAATGTTTGAGACAGTCTACATTAATGTTTCAGGCTTAATTTGCCATCGTCAGGACTGAGTAGTTTTGTTGACTGTTGTTGTTTCTTGAAGTGGTTCCGGTTTAAAGTTGCTTAACAAGAATTTACGCCGATGGGGACACCTTCCGTAGATCTCACTTTTCATGTTGAGTGTGGCTTCATGAGGTTGTTTGATTATAGTATATTTTTCTTCCAGGCATAAGCTACATTGTTTTGATGTTGGTGTGTATCCTGTTGCTTTAGATAAAATTTTCCATGAAATGTTGTGGTCTATTTTGTTGTCTTTTAATTTCCAAATATGTTCGCTGAGTTTTGTGGATGTTTTTTTGTTAGTGTTTCTAAATGTTGAGGTGTGGAGGTTGTATCTTGTTTTGAAATTATTTTCTATTAGTCCTACATATTTTTCTTGCTTGTTTGTTTTAGTTTCTGTGACTGTGGCTTGGTATGATTCTAAGCATTGTTTGTTTAGCGGGCAGTGTTCTTTATTTCTGCAGTTGCATTTTCTGGTGGGTGGGTTTTGCTCTTGTCGGTGGTTTATTAATATTTTTTTGTTGTGGCTTGAGATTATTTGTTCTATGTTGCGCATACACGATTAGCTTATTTTTATGGTATTCCTGTTGATAATTTTATGTAGCTTGTGGTTTTTTGTAGACTGTCTCAAACATTGTGGTAAATATTTTAAATAATAATAATTCGCTCCATTACTGCATGTCGAGCACTTTTCGTACCATATTTGTATCAAACACAATTCAATTCTATATATATATATATATATATATATATATATATATATATATATATATATAGATCGTTTAAGAGCTAATAGGTTCTAACACCTTTAAATGCTCTGTGTAACTTTTATGTATAGATACAATTTATCAATTATATAAGTAGTATTCAATGTCAATTATTTGATAGTATTAAGAGTTAAATATTTTATCCATAAATAGGTGTCATTTTCAATATATATATATATATATTATATATATATATATATATATATATATATATATGTATATATAATATTGTAGTCCGATTCCACGGGGCTTGCTTGAGGGGATGAGGAGATTAAGTATGACAATTTGAAACTGTGGGAATAGAAGCGAATAAAATGAGTTCAAGTGCATAATATATTATCCACTCAACTATAATGCTGCACGGCGAGAAAATTGCAGTGATTGACGTTTTAGATCTATAGATATGAATAATGATGACATCAGAGAGCCTGAATTAAACTCCGATGACATTATGAAGCCGTAGGTGACTGTAAGGGCGATACCGACATTTCTGTGCCACCTACCAGTGGTGTGGAGGGGAACCCAATAGATCAGTCAATAATAGTCACTCTACTGACAAGAGAAAGGACCGATATCGATCTAGAGTTTGATCGATTTATTTTACTACTACTATTACTACTACTACTACTACTACTACTACTACTACTACTACTACTACTACTACTACTACTACTACTACTACTACTACTACTACTACTACTACCACTACTACTACCACTACTACTACTACCACTACTACTACTACTACTACTACTACTACTACTACTACTACTACTACTGCTGCTGCTGCTACTACTACTACTACTACTACTTGACGTTTCTGTATATTCAGCCCTGATTGAATAACTTGAGCTGTTGGATCGGGCGTTAAGTACTTTCCAACAGAGTCCTATCCATCGGGAAGTAAGCAATCACTACAAACCTTTTAATGCTACAGAAACCAGAATAAAATCCATTAAGCGTTAAATGGAAAGCTGGGACTGTAAAGTCTGGCGGATTGTACTTAAAAGACAAGTATCCTCTATAATGACCAGCAATTTTTTTTGTTAAAACTACCCCTTTAACGCTTACAGAAACCAGAATAAACTTCATCAGCGGGGGGAGCGAGGCTCTACGATAATATTATGGTCTTTGTTTCGTACCCAAAAGATACCGAGTTCGACTACCCGCCGAGCTGCGTAGCCATGAGTAAGTCATCTCGCCCTAGCTCACTTTAAGGCGCTGCACTGCGGCTGACGCTTGGGTTATTCCAGTCTCCCCTTGGAATACACCCTAAAGACAAATACCACCCCCCCCCCTTTGGGGATGAATAAAGGGAATAAAGGAACTCTCCATGCGCCCCATGGTCATGAAAGAATACTTTACTACATGGATGATAAACGAGCTCGTATTTTTACGTTCCGGTATCAGATTTCGTAAGCGCTATATGCACGTCAGTTAAAAACGTTAAACATAAACGTTAAATGAGACAAGAGATGAAATTCGAAATTCAAGCCATCCAGATAACAAAGACAGTGTGTAGGATACCATGTATATCATAATATTGTTCTACTTGTCACGAGAGCACTGGTGTGGAACTTGTAGAATGAGATTGTTAAAGTGATTAAAACGACCATAGGAGAGGTTAGGACATTTCTTCAAAGATACTTTATGTAAATACAAAACATGGGCGTTTTACAATTTATGATAACCGGACGTCACTTTAAAGGTAAAATATGCCTTCTCATGAATTTTAAGAAAATATTAATATCCCATGTGAGCATTTTATGGGGGAAGGGGTGGGGGGGGAGGGAGGGGCGAATGTCGTGGGAATAGGTCATCCCAATAGCACTCGACTTAGAGATCATCATCATCATCAGGATTAGTAGTAGTAGTAGTAGTAGTAGTAGTAGTAGTAGTAGTAGTAGTAGTAATAGTAGTAGTAGCAGTAGTAGTAGTAGTAGTAGTCGTAGTCGTATTTTGGACAAAAACATAATTTTCTCCCTAATATCGACTGATTAAGACAACCCTTGATTTTAAAAGTCTTACAGCTTACACTTTCGATGTGTTAATTTCCTAAGAATCGAACAATTTGATGTCTTCCTGACAAAGTTAAGGCCATCTCCATCTTAATTCATCGATATAATAATAATAATAATAATAATAATAATAATAATAATAATAATAATAATAATAATAATAATAATAATATGTGACCTACACCCCTCTAAATGGTAACCGTTAACTGCCGTACGCTGGAAAATCATTCGTGTCCTTAAGATACCGATCGATTTAAATTACCCTCATCTTGGCAAAAACTCTCAAACCGGACTTTGGGAAGTCCCAGGTTTGAGAGTTTTTGCCAAGATAAGGGTTATTTTATTCGATCGATATTTAAAGGATGGGTTTTCTGGCCAAATGTTTAAATACATGGGTTTCCAGAGTACGACAGTTAAGCAGCCTGATACACGTAATACTTATTTGATTATTTGAGGCAGTGGGTCACACCGTAGCCATTGTTAAGTTATAGCCTGACACTGAAACCCGAAAAGACTGGCCTTTTGACGTCATTATTTGGTTTTTGCACCGCCTAGTGAGTTGTCGTTAGTAGTCCTCA
>NC_088364.1:19593837-19663837 GCF_034508935.2 Berghia stephanieae
CAATAATGATTGAAATAAATAATACACACGTTGGACACACATGCACACACACACACACACACATATACGCGCGCGCACCTACACACACACACATATATATATATATATATATATATATATATATATATATATATAGTGACGATGATGTTAATGAAGATAATGATTATGATGACGATGATGGTGATGATGATGATGATAATGATGATGACTATGATGATGATGATGATGATGATGATGATGATGATGATGATGATGATGATGGTGTTGGAAGTGGTGATGGTGTCGTTGTTGAATATCATGCAGTGGGTGGTGATCATAGTTATAGTGGTAGTTGTCGTGGAAGTGGTTTCGTGTAATATTGTAAATAGTTGTAATGGTGAAGGGTGATGGTAAAGGTGACGATGACAGTGGTGGTCATCATCCTCATCATCATCATCGACGTCGTCGTCGTCGACGTCATCATCATCATCATCGTCATCATCATCATCATCATCATCATCATCATCATCATCATCATCATCATCATCATCATCATCATCATCATCATTATTATTATTATTATTATTATTATTATTATTATTATTATTATTATTATTATTATTATTATTATTATCATTATCATTATTATCATACTTCATCATCATCATCATCATCATCATCATCATCATCATATCATTTATTACGTGTGTCTGAGTCAAGGATTCTATGGTCTGAGTATTTTTTATTCAATGAAAATGTATTACATTTTATACCAAATAAATTTCGAAACTTAATATTTCCCACTTTTCTTATGACTGCTTAAAACAAGATTATATTATTTTATCGATACTATGTCTGCTTCTTTTTGAAGATCATATTTGCAAACATTTAATGCAAAACTAGGGTTCTAAAATTTAAAAATGGTTGATTGTATTTAATACAATAATCACAATTGAAATCATGAAAAACAAATAATGAATTGTTGATGTAATGTTATTAATAATATGAATATCACATATTTCGATACTTCTGTGAATAATCATAGTAGTTGTCATACGTTCAATGATTTTGACTGTAATGTGTGTGTAATGGCGGATGCCCCAATGAAGACAACCCGATATTGACAACTTATAAACGTTTTTCTGGGGTCGTTCAAACACTACTTGCCAAATTGCATTATTGAATTGTAGTAAGATTGCATCTCTGCCTGTGCAAAAATGGGGAGAAGGTCAATCAATACCACGAAAAGTGGTAAATATATGAATCCAACGGATCAGTTCCGTAAGTACATTCTCATTCTGAACTCCACCGACTCCACCACAACTCCCAATCAACTGTCCCTACAATCAATTCAATAACTTGAGTCTCAGTTCTATACTTCTGATTTTGTACAAACTATTCTTAACTATGGAATCAGTTTCATCTTAAGATTTCACAAAATTACAGAATTACATATTTAGCGAGAGCAGCCCTTCTTTAGCTGTCGAAATGACAACAAAACTCAAACTAAAAAACTGTACACAGTACATAGGGAGTTTAATAGAAATTCTAAATGTACCTCACACACTTGAAACCAATGTCATATGAAAGAGCTGGCAACACAGATTACAAAACATTTTGAATTTTGTTTCTATCTTGATTAGAAATGTAGTTACGGCAGTTCAAAGTCTGAAATTTCAGACCGATTTTTACCCCAAAATTACCATTGCAAAGTTGTGACCGAAAACGCGTGATGTTAATAAAAAATGGTTAAAACAGTCAATATGGAGTTCTTATCATATATTGTATACCAAAATGTTCGTCTTATCGAGGACAATGCAGTTACATTAATAAAGAGGAAGATAAACATTTCAAATTAACACATTATTACATAATATGACGCAAATGTTACATAATCAAAAACTCGGCTAGACGTAAGAAAGAATTTGCTCTATCACTTTTGGATTTATCCCCAATATCTCACTGAAACAATTGCAAATAATTACCCTCTTTTAATTAATACATAGAGAATAAAAAAGGGTTTGAGAGTATTTAAATGAAAAGATATAAACATGTTGTGTAATGTCATAATGAGTTTATTTTTACCTATGGCAATTTAATTGCATATAAATCAAATAAAATGGTAGATTGAAAAAGTTCAAATAAATTGAAACAGATTCCCTATTATAATTAGAAGGAAAGTTCTGGCTTTTAATACTTTAAAAAATTCTGCTGAACCACTTTGGGTTTATTGCTATTACGTCATTTGAACTGACAATTAATATAATTTTATCCCCCCCCCCCTTCTCTCTCAATGTATGGGGGTGTCAAAACTGACAGAACTTCTTACCATAATAATTATTAAGGCTAAGGCCTTTAAAATATGGATACACATGATAAACATATCTAAACATATGGGAAAGAAACTTCATGACTTGATGGCAGAGTAAAATAAAATTAAATTAAAGCAATTGGTATTTTTAAAATATCGATATTATTAATATCGAATTTCACAAAGAGAAGAAATATACAAACTTTTAAAAAAAAACTTTAAAATGCCTACAAATAAAGTTGGAAAGTATGTATTCAAAATAAAAACATAGGAAATAATAGTACTGAAAATATTATGGACTAAATTTAACATAATACATAACTAAATTTAAAATATCGATATGGATATCGATATCGCCCAGCAGCCATGATGAGAAGATAATGTACAAGGCATTTCGGCGCAGAGTTAAAAGGTGTCTGCGCATCGATATAGAGCCCTGAAATTTGGCATGAATAAAGTTTAGATGTTATTCTAAAAACAAGCGTTTAAATTTTAAAAACACACGCGGTAAATAAAAAAATAAATGCATTTGAAAATTGCCAAATTTTAACTTCATATAACTTCTGGAAATATTAATGGATTTTTCCTTAATTGGCACCATTTAAAAGGAAATTGAAAGACGAAAATAATGATACCAAAATATCTGCGATATTCCTCTTTATAACGAAGTTATGCATCTTTAATTGAACCCCCTAAAACGCGAACGGCAATTTCCAGTCACAACTTTCCTATGGGCGAGTTGGGTCAAAATTTGACTGCCACTGCTGCTGCTCACTAAACTGCCTACAGTACAGTACAAGTACAGTGCAGTGACGTCGACGCCAACCACATTCTCTATCTAAATATCTATGGTCACTCTCACTCTTGAATACGTGACTTAACTGTTTTTATCCTCAGTCTAACCTAGTTTATTTCCCAGTGTTTATAGGGAGTTTTATCATCTGTTTTTATATTCATAGGGGCACTATCATCAGTAATTTAAGTAATTTCACAAAAGAATTGTGAGGTCTTGTACTTGTATATTCTTATTTTTGTTTGAGCCTGAGTGGTTTAATTTTTAATACATGTTCTTAAAATTTCCATGTTTGTATTTAAAAAAATGTTTTGTATTGTTATCACATTATCTTGTTCTAGTAATAATATCCCCCTAAAAAAAAAGTTTTATGTAGTGCATTATCCATAGATGTGCTCAATGCATAGAAAGGGTCCTAAGCCAACACCACCAGTTAATTATTTTATGAGGAAGAGGGAAGATGCCTTTTGACAAAGAATGTACTTGGAGGTTAGAGACATTTGAGATGTGGATGTATGGAAGAATGTTGAGGTTATCATTTTAAAGACAAAATCCATAACATTCGTTCAGAACTAGATCGGCATGAACCATTTATAGATACAAATACATTCTGTGGTACCCCTTTAGACAAGTTTCATCTAGTTTCATAAACGAGTTGATGAAAAAAGCCCCCCATTAAATCCTGCGACCTTGATCCCCTACCAGCACAGCTTTTGGCCAGCTCCATCGATACATTATTACCATCCATTACATCAATCATAAATACATCCATACTGACTGGCGAAGTTCCATCGTGCTTTAAAAGTGCCCTCGTCAAACCACTTCTGAAGAAACCATCACTGGACCACAATATATTAAACAATTATCGTCCTGTATCAAATTTACCTTTTTTGTCAAAACTTTTGGAGAAAGTAGTTCTTACACAATTAACATCTCATCTTAAGAAGAACAGTTTGGAACAACCCTTTCAATCAGCCTACAAACATCAACACAGTACTGAAACAGCGCTTCTTAAAATCTTTAATGACTTGTTATGTAATGCTGATGCTCACAATATCAATGTATTATGCCTTTTAGATCTTTCAGCTGCCTTTGACACCATTGATCACGACATTTTGTTAAGAAGACAAGAAAATACGTTCGGCATAAAAGGAATTGCCCTTAAATGGTTTACATCATATTTACAGGATCGATGGCAGACTGTCCTGGTGATTGGTGTTCAGTCAGAACAAGTTTTACTAAATTTTGGAGTACCACAAGGCTCTGTTCTTGGCCCTGTCCTTTTTACTGTATATATGCAGCCCCTTTCTAGTGTGATATCCAGATTCAATCTGAGTTATCATTTTTATGCAGATGATACGCAAATATATGATTCAGGACCTCTTAGTAATTTACAGTTCTTAATACAACGAATTACGAGCTGTTTTAATGAGATTAAATCTTGGATGTACCACAATAAGTTAAAATTAAATGATAGTAAAACTGAGATTTTAATGTGTGGAAGGCCGAGTATCCTTAAACAGGCAAATAAATCACCTATTACTCTCAGAAATAGCACAATAGAATTTTCAAATAAAGCAAAAAACCTTGGCATCATCATTGATAAAGATCTTTCCATGACAAGCCATGTGAATAACACCATACAGTCTATGTACATGGAAATGAAAAAAATAAGCAAAATTTGTAATTTAATACAGAAGCATATAACAGAACTTTTAATTAATTCCCTGGTTTTATCTAAATTGGACTATTGTAACTCCCTTTGGGCGAATTTCTTCTTCTTCTTCTAGGTTCCATGCCTGGTCCAGGCTTCGGATACTGCATGAATTATCTCTCTCCATTCCTCCCTGTCTCTTGCCTTTTCAAACAGCTCTTGGATTGTTAGGCTGGTGAAGCCCTTCAGTTGGTCTATGAGTGTTTTTCTTTGTCTCCCCCGGGCGCGTTTACCAGGTATTTTTCCACAACTTGCCAGGTATTCATTCTTATCTTTCCTTACTATGTGTCCGAAAAAGGATAGTTGTCGATCCACTATTAAGGGCATTAGTTTCCTTTGTTGGTATGTTTGTTTTAGCACTTCTTCGTTCGTTTTGTGTGCAGTATACGATATTCTCTGCATCCTTCTCAAGCACCACATTTCAAAAGCTTCAATGTTCTTTTGTGTTTCTGCATTTGTAGTCCAGCTTTCGCATCCGTATAACAAGATTGGCCACACGTAGCACTTCAAGACTCGGAATCTAATCCCGAACGACATCTGTTTGTTTTTCAAAATGTTTCCCAGGTCCATGAAGGCCTGTTTGGCTTGAGTTATTCTTGCTCGTATGTCTCGGTTACATCTTCCATCTGTTGTCACTATTGAACCTAGGTATTTAAAACTTTCTACGTTGGTAAGTTGCTCGCCGTGAATCGTTATATTGCAGGTGTTGTTGTTTTCGGGGTTTTTCTGTATTACCATGCATTCCGTTTTGGTGATATTCACTTCCATTCCCTTGGCTTCACTATCTACTACCACTTTGTCAACAATCTTTTGAAGTTGGATTTCTGATGTTGCAATGAGTACCGTATCGTCTGCGTATCTTATATTATTTATGTTGTGACCTCCCACTTTTATTCCCTCCATATTATTTATGCCCCTCATGATTGTTTCTTGGTATAGATTAAACAGATCTGGTGAGGCAACACACCCTTGACGGACTCCTTTCTTAATAGGAATGGAATTTCCTGTAGAGTTTCCGATTTTGATAGATGCCTGCTGGGTGTAGTATAATGTTTGCATGAGTCTGAGGTCTTTCTCATCAGCGCCAATGGAGTGCAGTTGTTTTAGTATTTCTTCGTGGCGTACTCTATCAAAAGCTTTTTTGTAGTCGACAAAACAGAGGTATAGTGGGGTCTGAACCTGTATAGCTCTTTCACTTAAAACACGGAGGAGGTATATTGCGTTCCTTGTCCCTCTGTCAGGTTGGAATCCATATTGTTCTTCTGCGATTTCGGGGTTAATCTTATTCCTTAGCCTGTTGATAATTATACGCAACAGTATTTTGTTGATGTGGCTTATTAAACTTATAGTTCTAAAATTTTCGCATCTGACTGCACCTGCTTTCTTTGGTATTGCTATGAAAATAGAGTTACAGAGATCTTCTGGAATTTTCCCAGTATTGTATATATTGTTGAATCATATGTGAAGTTCATCAATTGCTAGATCTCCTAGGCTTTTTAATACCTCTACAGATATTTCATCAGGGCCTGTTGCTTTACCATCCCTCATTCGTTCCATGGCATGTTCAATTTCACTTTTGGTGATGTTTGGTCCGCTTAATGGTTCTTTGAATTTCAGTGGTGGTTCATTTCTATTTGGATCATTGTACAGTTCGCCTATGTATTCTACCCATCGGCTTTCTATATGTTGTTCTTCAAATAGCAGTTCCCCTTGTTTGTTTTGGATACAACTTCCTGCTGCTTTGCTTTTCCTTTTCCCTGATAGTTCTTTTATTCTTTGGTGAGCTTGTTGGGGGTTGGGTTTGTATTCTCTTTCGATTTCGCAGCATTTCCAGTCTAGATAGTTCTCGTGTGCCTCGATGCATTTGGATTTAATGTGGTTGTTCAATGTTTGGTATTCTGCAGACCCTCTGTTGCATTTTCGTATTTCTTCAAATAGGTTTAGAATTTCATTTGTCATCCATTCCTTTTTGCTGTTTATTTGAGCTATTGGTAAATGCTTTTCTGCAGTTGCTTTGACACACTTTTGGAATATATCAAATTGTTTTTCACATTTTTCATTATCAGGTTCACTTTGGCTTTGTATCATGAGTGCATTTTCAAATTCTTCTCTCATTTTTGTTTGTATGCCATTGTCTTTGCATAACCTGTAATCCCTCTTTATTCTGCCAGCTGTTCTCTGAATAGCTTTAAACTTTATCCTTATTGTACAAACAACTGGGACATGGTCACTGTCTACATCGGCGCCTGGGTAGGTTTTGCAATTTAATATGCCATTTCTGAATCTTGATGATACTGCTATAAAGTCTATCTGGTTCCTTGCTCTGTCCCCTGGTGATTGCCATGTCCAGGTTCTTCTTGGGTGTTGTTGAAACCAGGTGTTTGAAATCATTAATTTATTTGTTCTACACCAATCTGCCCAGATGTTTCCTCGTTCATTTCTGTCTCCGAGTCCATGTGGTCCGATTATGTCACCATCTCTGCCTCTGCCAATCTTAGCATTTAGGTCCCCCATTACCATAAGGACTTCTTGTGATTTACACATTCGTTTTGCTTTGTCTAGTGAATGGTAAAACTCTGTCATATCTGCATCTGTCGCCTCTTCTGTTGGTGCATAAACTTGAATAATATTGGTGTCAACTACAGGTCCTCTTAGCTTAACCAGCAAAACTCTGTCTGAGATTGCTACGTGCCCTTTGTAAAATTTGGTTGATTTTTGGTCTAAGATCATCCCTACTCCTTTTTGGAAAGAGGTTCCACCACTCCATATGATCTTATATGTCATGTTGTTTTCTTGTTTTGACATGGTTCCCTGCTCTGTCCATCTCATCTCTGCCAGGCCAAGAATATTTATTTGGAGCCGTTTCATTTCTTTCAGAATGTTGTTTAGTTTTCCTTTTTGGGCACAGGTCCTGACATTCCATGTCCCAATTTTGGTTTTGTCACATTTGTTAAATTTATTTCGCCTAGTAACTGGCTGACGGTTCGGTGTGACCTGACGAACATCACGCTCCCAACCGAGCGAGGCAGCAGTCTTCCGTGAAAACATGCTCCCCTTTACGCTGTCACCGTTTAACTTTTTGGACTTATTCATGCAGTTAACTCGGCAAAGTTACAAGAATGGTTTGCCATTGCCTATTCTTGTCGCCCTCTGCAGTTGGCCAGCTTGACCTGTTACCGTTCGACACCACGAGGAGGTTGCAGTAGGGCTTGATGATGATCTATCTTTGCAGACTTGGCATCATCCATTTGTCGAACGGGCGAATTTAGCTAAAGACAAAATTAGCAAACTTCAGGTTGCTCAAAATAACGCAGCCAGGCTCATTGTACGCAATAACAAAATATACCTGTCAGCAACTCTTCTTCTCCGTGAGTTACATTGGCTTCCTGTGGAAAAAAAAAGTTGCCTATAAGATTTGTACTGTTGTCTACAAATCCCTGAGCACGAACAGTCCCTCCTATATTAAAGACCTTCTAAACATATATGTCCCCAATAGAAACTTGAGGTCAAGCAATGACCAATCAATCCTTGTCAAACCTAAGCCATTGCGTAAAATAGGTGAACAGTCTTTTCAATTGTCGGCCCCCCATTTTTGGAACTCTCTCCCATCACACGTGAGATGCTCGGATTCGTTGACAACGTTCAAATCTCGCTTAAAGTTTTATCTTTTTACGTCATAATGTTGCAATATTATTTTCATATTTTGTTGTTGTTAAATTGAATTCGTATCACGTTTCCTTCACACTTGTCTCACTGTAATATGTTTTGTTTTATATCACTGTAAAGCGCTTAGAGCCTGTGACAACGGGGTAAAGCGCTATATAAATGCCATTTATTATTATTATCATGGACAGACAAGGTATACGAACGAAGAAGTGTTGTTGAAGAATATTAATAGATACCATCAGAAAGAGGTAGTTACAGTTTCTGGGACATATGTGGAGAAGATACGGAATAGAAAAGTTGGATAACAACGGGGATGATTGAAGGAAAGAGAGCTAGAGGTAGACAGAGAATGACATATTTAAATAACCTAAAAATGGCCAAAAGTGATTTTAAAGATTAAAAGCAGAGCATGCGCACAGCAGAGGATTGTGATACATAGAGACAGCTGACCAGCAAAGTGCTCAAGAGTACAAGACATGATATGATGGATAATGGAGATGCCTTTTAGGTGGTAATACAATTTTATTATAATTGTTTTCAACAAAGACAAGGCTGGAAATGGCCAGTTACCCATTTTCCTTCTGAATATGGTGAGAAAATGTGAGTACAGAGCGTTTTCCTTGACTTCTACTTTGCGCCAGCAAAAGCAGGACTCGATTAAAGGACCTTTATGTCAGAAGCTGAGTGTCATACTCCAAGATCACAAAGGCGTTTAAGTTGGCTATAGTTACGGGTAAATGGATGAACAAAGTAATTCTGGCTTATTTTTGTTATATTAAATTATTCCTTTTTTTTTTCTTTTTTTTTTTTTTTTAAATTTAAAGGTAAAGAGGCAAGAAAGAGGGAACTGAAAAAGGTATGCATTGTTTGATATTATTATATCACTTTTGTCCCAAATTGCTGGTTTTATTGTTATAATATAATTCACTTATTTTGTAAAAGCAATGTAACGCCTAAAACAAATGGAATCGTTTATTCATAATTTAAAAACAATGATTACACTCTTTTTGTCTTAAAAAAAGAAAATCTTTGCAGATCACATTTATGTATAAAGCGTGTATGATTTATATAATGCACGTCATAGATATTACATATGTAAAACATAGATAACATGCCATTGCTAGATCTGCATTCAAATACTAGTATTTAGCACAACAATATTATAAAGTATAAATAGAATGAGAGCTTCTGTTGGAAGTTGCATGTCAGATAAAATGAGACTGATCGAGACTTCACTCATTTGAATAAAAACATGAATAAAAATGGAACAAATTTGTTGTTTGATTGTCCTTTTATGTGAACATGATAACGTAATGTCTTACAGCTTGGATTTATTGCATTATCTATTATTTCTTTGCTGCCTAATCCCATTTATCACTTTATGATATTGGTTCTTTGCAGAATAAAAAACAACGTATAATGGTAAGAACAGCTGTACTGAAAGGGAAAGATCCAATGAAGCTACTAGAGGAAATGGAAATTATTGACAGAATGGGTAAGAGATTTGAGTATTTGTAGTAGATTAGCGTCCTAAGAAATTTTTAATACTGTCAATCCAATACTACAGAAGTTGGCATGAAGTCTGGATCCATGGTTCTTTTTATGGCACTATAGGACTTGTCTTTCAATGGCTTTGACTTGATTTGACTTCTATAATTATCGTTAGCCTTTATTATGGGACACTTAAAAAAAACAACAAATTTAAGGGCACTTCATTGAAGCTGATGTCCTGTAGACCTTTTTTTTCTTTTTTCCTTCAGTGTGCATGAGTACAGTTGTATTCTCTTTATTAATTACATTTATGCAAGCAATTATTCATTAAACTTTCTGAAAACCCTGACAGTTTTGTGAAGTTATATTTTAACTCTTTTATTTTATAATTATTTTTTTGTTTTGTCATATAGAGTATGATCCTATGCAGCCACCATCTTTAAACGAAAAAGTCCTCAGAGAGAAAAGGAAAAAGTTGAAGGAAACATTTGATAGAGTATTCAAGTTATATGTAAGTGTACAATAATGCTAGTCTATGGCATTGTATATATTAATGTGATCAAGAGCATGTACTTAGTGATATGATTCATACCATGATCAATCAAGATTTGTTAAGACGTTTTCTTCCTCCTTCTGTAACTCCTCGTTATGCTCCTCCTCTCTCTTATTCACTCCATCTTATTCGTTTTTAATTTATCATCTGCAAAGATCTTACATCGTATATATAAATAAAACTCATTTTTTAAATTATAACTCGTGAGAGTATTACAGTATATTATACTCCCATTTGTACTATGGCTTTTGTGCTCTGATTACTTATTTGCATATTTTTTTATGTGACACACAATGTAAAGAGAAATTCACTGAAATTTGTTTTGATAACATTAATTCAGATTTGTAAATATCAGTCTATTACCTTTTATTTTACTTTATAAAGAAGCAAGTTCTTTTGGAGCATTAATTTTGCAGATCAATTAAATTACTGAACATTATCAAATTTGTGGACCATCATTGTGTGGCTATATGGTCTAGTGCTGCTATCACACTCAGTTTCGGATATGAAGGTCCTGGGTTCGAGGCTTGCTCTGCGCATAGTTGGGTCCTTGGAAAAGGCTCTTTACTCACACTCTCTCACCGTACTCAGGTGTGAAATGAGTACCTGGCCGTTAGAAAACGGTAAGGGCTGCCTGAAGCCGGTGATCGTAAAATACTAACGAAAGAGTGAAAATGGAAAGGCTTCGTACGAAGCCTTTCCATTTTCACTCTTTCGTTAGTACCTGGCCGTTAACAGCGTTGTCTCTGTCCGAAAAAAAAAGTAAAAATGTATGTTGCCTAACAGGGATCATGTCCCGTCCTAAATGTTAAGTATTGCTGTTATCCAAGGACCCCTTGTAAAGCAATTTGAGCACCTTTAGTGGATATTGTGCTTTATAAAAGCTCAATTTAATTTAATTTCAACTATCATTGGAACTCTTAATACGGCAGGTCTGTTTTTAATGTATTTAATATTTGTTCTCCATTATTTCCTTATCAGGAGAAAGAAAGGCCAGATTACGCAGTTGATTTAAAGAAAGCTAATATTGCATATGAAAAGACCCGGTCTCAGCTTCAGCAGCATTATGGTGGGTATCGATTATTTGAAATGTCTTATTTGATGAGATTCACAAAATATTAATTCATGTGTTTTGGCTTTAGGGTAAAAATATTTTTGTAGAATTGAAAATCTTTCATTACTTTAATTGTTATATGCCTAATGGGTGTTTTAACTCTATCGTGTTCATATACAAGGATCACATAAATTAATTTGATTGACACACGTTTAATGCTATCTCACGACCTGAAAATGGAATTTAGATTGCATTTGTTACATTACTTGTATTGACTCTGATTTGTCTCAATGACATGATATGTACTGGTATTGAGATAGGAGATTACATACATTAATTACATTTTTAAAGACTATCACAATTAAATTATTCAAATTTATTTGACCTGTCATGTAATACCATTGTTATGTTGAGTGTTAATTTTATTAATTTGTTCTCTAAAACAGAGCAAGTGAGAAATGCTGAAAGAGTTCAGGTGGACCAGATTCCCTTGCCTGATGCCCCAGTTGATATGGGTGGTGAGTACTTTATGTGATACAGTTCAGATCTGTATATATTACAAACAGCATTGAAGTTGTAAAGAACACTCAAATGCATAACCACCAAAGAGGTTTATTGGGAGCATCACCCTTGAATCATATACCTATGATGTTCGCATGGGTATACGATCCGATAGTGATGTCGTTTCTTCTTCTCTTTACTAGCCTATCCTGCTTCTTTGGTTTGTGATTGTATTTTTGACAGGGGATATTTTTTTTTCTGTAAATCTTCTGCCTGTTTGTTCTTGGTTATTTATAATTTAGCTTATGATATCTTTAGGTTATGATTTTGATTTACATTTGTACTATTTTTGTTAGATTGCTTGTTTTTTTGTTTCAGCGGTCTCTCATATAACCTCAATTGTGTTGAAAGAGACCTAAAGCAACAAACAAACAAAAAAAAAACATGATTACCCTTTCTTTCTTTATTCAAAATTTCATTCCAATTCTTAACAGTTCAAATCACTTCATTTCTTACTCCTCTAGTCATCACTTTTTGTCAAACCATGTAAGGATCCAATTCAAAATTAGTCAGAGAGTGCTTAAGTTTAATCAAGTTATTCTTGTAAATTATTGTTTTATGAGGCAAAGTTGAGTGAACTAAAGTTCCCCATATAGTGGATTTTTTTTTGGTAAAAACCCCAGCAGTGAAAGAAAAGACAAATGGTGCCCTACCTATGTTTGACTCATCTACAGATCTGAAAATTAACTATAATTAATTATTCCAAAATGGTTTTCAAAATGTGAGATTATTTACAAGAATATGCAAAAGTGATATTTGAGATGAATTGCCATGACCTAATGGAATTGTTTTTCTTTTTTTTTTTTTTTAAATCTGGCTAGGCTATTTTGAGTTGTCAAAGAGTATTATCGCCCTGTTCAAGTCTTATCGATCCCATCAAATTTATTGGGACGTTAACTTTTGCTTCATGCTCATAGCATGCTACAAAAGCAAGTATTGGTACTAGTAGGCAAGCGATTGTGTTGAGCTCGCCAGTCAGCAGAACGAAACAAAGTTCTATGTGCAACAAATGAAGGCAAAAAAAACCCCCCAACTTCAGTTGAATATGTCGTAATTTTAAGCATTTTTTTTTCCATGTTATAACTTGTATTGTTGAATAATTGATATTTGAAGTATCAATATCTGAAAATGCGAAAGAACACAATTTTTGGTATTAGGTGCCAAAATTTATAAAAATTGCCACAGCATATGCCATATCCCGTTAAATGTTGCTGTTTGATTTAGAGCCTTTGTAAATCACTTTGAGCTTATATTTAGTATTTCTTAGATATTTTGCCATATGTATAGGCTCAGTTGTTTTTATTATTATTAATTAATTTATTAATTAATTTGTTTCTCTCCTTTTTTGTTAATCCATGTACTGTATGTTATTCCAGTGCCTGGTGTTATTCCCCTTCCAATGGAGATTCCCTTACACATGCCTGGGATGCCCTTGCCCATGACTGTCCTGCCTCCACCATCCATACTGAAGAAAACCTCTGCCTACGGGTAAAATTGTCTATTGTCCTCTGTGTATCAATGAACCGCTTTGTCTGGGTTTGTTTCTTGACCTCCCATAGTGGGCAGGGAGGTCGCTTACTATGTCTTCTATTCCCCTCTATCTGTTTTTTAGCTTGCTGTTGCTCTTTGTCTTGGAGTGAAATTACTTGGTTTTGGCCTTTCCTTGGCTTGGAGGGGAACAGTCAAATATTTAGTTAACAGTTTTGGGAGATGATCTTTTTTTATTGTAAATCATCTCTCTGTAATGTACTGTTAATTTTTTGTTTTGAATATATAATGCTTTATAAACATTTGAGTGTATTCCTCTATGCAGGGACCTGTGCGTGTGTTTGGATGAGATTTTAAAGTGATCTCAAACTAAGTACACTCTTGAAATTTACAACTCTACCCAATTCTCATTTGTTTTACTTTTCTCTTATGCTTTCAATTGTAAATCTGTAACATTTTTACTATTCCATTCTCTTCCATTTTACTGGCGCTGAAATGACCTAAATATGTCGCAAGCCCTCAAAACCTGTCAAAACCAAACCTAACAAACCACATTGTTTATTAATCAGACTTAGAATGTATAATTTGTGGGCTCACGGTAAATTTGTCATTTGTCCTCTTTGCTTCAATGCAATACATTGTAATGTTGTATAACTTGTAGACTCTTTGAATTAAGCCAAGTTATTGCATTTATACTAGAATTAAGGTTCATCAAGTTGAATGATACACATTGGCCACTTTTACACAGCTATTGAATAAACTATTGTGAATCGGGGGAGGGGTGGCCAAATTCGTATTTTCAAACCAAAATGTGAGATGAAAGTTGATGAAAATTATATTTTATTTTACTAAGACATGGATATGAGCTGAAATTAGATTATGCTACTGCAATGATTCAGAAAACCCTAATACTCATATTAAGAAAAAAAATTACTTTAACTTTAAGCTTGAAATTTTCTTATAAGCATCTGCTTCACCCAGTCATAATACCTGTTTGAGGCGGTGGATCACATATATATATATATATATATATATATATATATATATATATATATATATATATATATATATATATATATATATATATATATTTATATATATATATATATATATATATATATATGCTTTCACAGGTGTAGTTACTAAAGTAAAGGTTTAGATTAATGTTGTGATTTCTCTTTGTCTTTTGTCAGACCCCCTGTTGGAATTGGTCCCCAAATCCCTATTCATATTCAAAATCAGAAAAAGAAGAAACCAGCAGGTCCGCCCCCAGGCCCTCCTCCAGAATTGAGTGACAGCGAGGAAGAAGAGGACAGGGATAAGGAGCATGGGGATGAGGAATATGACCCCGAAAAAGGTTTGAGCAAAAATATTATTTACTAATGAATTTTAAGAAATAATCTCTTTTAAAGTTACCTAGATGTGTTGCAAACATCATAAAACCCTTAAAAACAAACAAGCATTATTTTATTATCATTGTCTGATCTAATCAAAACTATGCATAGTTGTTATGTCTTTGGATGAAGAATATTGGGATAGTGATAATTGAGTGTATTTTTAATGTTTTATTTACAGGTATAATCGAGGATCTGGGTGATGTTGATGTTGATATGGGCACAGAGGAGATGTTGAGAACAGAATCCCAAGGTAAATAAATACAATGAAATCATTATTATTGCAGCTTGTTCTCGGTCAACTGGCGCGTTGTTGATATTGTCTTCGGTTTTTTTTTTTTGTTTTTTTTTTTAATTATTATTTTTTTTTTTTTTTAACAGCAAACTGTGTTAAGTTATTTTTTCAGACATTTATTCTGAAACGCTACCAGTTTTTTGCTTGATAGTAGGACTGAATTGACATTGTTCTTGTTTTTTGTTTGTTTGTTTTTATTTTTGTGTGCTTTTGGTGAGGTTATTTTTTTGTTTGTCTGTCATAGTTTTCTTTAATTTTCAGAACTCTGAACGATACTCACAACAACATGCCAATAGTAAACGACACATCAACATATCAACAAAACATAATGACAACACCTGATCATTTTGATGGGATGCAGGACTTTAGTAAACATAATGAGAACGTGGCTTGTGAAAATAAGACAATAACAACAAAGGGGGAAAGAAGGGTCAATATGAGGCCAAATGAAATAAAAAGAATCAATCACCAAATCAACTCAAATCATAACACGCTTAAAATAGCAAACAGGCAAACTAACAGTAACCGTAATGGTGAACCGAGAAACATGTTGAGAACTATGACCATAAACTTTCAAAGTTTAATTCCAAAACTACCGGAATTTTGGAAATTGATATCAGAAATAAAACCAGACATAATCATAGGTACGGAAACATGGCTACATTCCGAAATAAAGGACAGTGAAATATTTCCACCAGAGACATATTTCAACGTGTTCAGGAAAGACCGAGAAGATAGGTATGGTGGGTGCTGGTTGCAACAACAACGAACCTCTCAGTATTAAAGCTTGACATTCAAACAAAATCAGAATCGGTGATCGTAAATATCAAAACAAACAGAACAAGGCCTACTCACTGTGGGTGCTATGTATAGAACACCTTCAAACTCAACTATGGAACAAATGACTGAGATAACACGCTGTATTGATAGCCTAGACCCGAAAAATGTACTCTGGTTAAGCGGAGACCTGAACCTACCTGATATCAATTGGGAACAAGAAAAAATAATCAGTTACCAATATCCTTCATTTATAAACCAAGCATTTATTAACAAATTGCAAGATTTTGGCCTGAGTCAAATAAACAAAAATCCAACAAGGGGTACAAATATCCTCGACTTATTTATCACAAATCGACCAAATTTAATTGTCAAGTGTACAACCATTCCAGGCATTAGTGACCATGACATCCTCATCACGGAATGCACTATCAAAGCAAACAAAATCACAAAAAAATCACACCCTATTACTATTTGGGAAAAGGCAAATATCGCCGAAATGCGGACAGAAACACGTCTTTTTAGTGAAAACGTAATTAATCAACATCTAGAAAGCACTGAGGATGTTTGGACTGCCATCAACGACCACCTAAACAAAATGATGTCCAAACATGTACCAACGAAGAAAAGCTCAAGGAAATTTCACCAACCATGGATAAACACCACCGTCAAACGATTATCTAGACGGAAACAAAAGGCATGGAGCAGAGCGAGAAAGTCCAACAGTAAGAAAGACTGGTACAATTATGCCCGACTGAAAAAAGAAACAAAAAGAGAGTAGAAAGGCCTATCATAATCATGTTAAGGAACTTGTTAGTGAAGACTCAAACAAAAAGCTCTGGAAATTTATAAAAAGTAGGAGGTGCGATTCGGTTGGTATAGCGCCCCTTGAGCATGATCGTGTATTATACTCTGATGCAAAGGAAAAAGCAGACATACTTAATAACCAATTCTGCTCTGTTTTTGCTTCAAAAGCTCATACCAAAATTACCACTCAACAACTACAAGGCGAAGAAAACGATTCCAACACTATGGCCGAAATCAATGTGACAGTAGAGGGCGTTTCCAAACTCCTCGCCACTCTAGATCCAAAGAAAGCATGTGGCCCAGACAAAATACCATCCCGTCTCTTAAAGATATTGAGTAACGAATTTGCACCTGCCCTCACACATTTGTTCAAACTCTCTCTTGAAACGGGAGACATACCAATTGTTTGGAAGCACGCTCTTGTCAAACCCATCTACAAGAAAGGTGATAGAAGCAGGGCTCAAAACTACCGTCCAATTTCATTAACCTGCATTTGCTGCAAACTGTTGGAGCATATAGTGAGATCCTCAATAACTGAATATCTCGAAACTAACAGTATTTTTTGTGATGAACAGCACGGATTTAGGAAGCACCACTCATGTCAAACTCAACTTCTATCATTAACACATGATCTGTCAGCTGCTCTTGATAAAGGTGGTCAAATTGATCTAGTACTACTGGACTTTGCCAAGGCCTTCGACAAGGTCCCTCACCATCGGTTAATCCAGAAATTGTATGACGTTGGTATCAGGAACAAAACCTTACAATGGATTGAAACTTTTCTGGACAATCGCACCCAACAAGTTCTTGTCGACGGCGAGACTTCCACTATCGGGATGGTGACATCGGGCGTACCTCAGGGCTCAGTCCTTGGGCCCGTCCTATTTTTAGTGTACATAAACGATCTTCCACGAGGTATAAGGTCAAAAGTGCGCCTCTTTGCTGACGACACAGCATTATATAATCAGATAAAAACAACAGACGACTGCAAAACACTAAATGACGATCTAGCTAAATTACAAGAATGGGAAACAATAAATCAAATGGAATTTAAGGTATTAAAGTGCAATGTTCTAACCATCACAAATAAGAAAGCACCTATAACATTTGAATACCAACTTCATGGTCAAAACCTGGAACATGTAAAGACAGCAAAATACCTTGGCATTGAGTTTGCTAAAAACCTCAAATGGAATGACCACATATGTCACCTGGCTTCAAAGGCAAATCAAACAAGCGCTTACATCACCCGCAATTTAAAAAGATGCCCAATCACAACTCAAACCCTTGCTTTTAAAACTATTGTTAGACCAATTTTGGAGTATGGCAGCTCAATTTGGGACCCATATACAAAGAAAAACATCGACACCTTAGAAAACATCCAAAGAAAAACAGCAAGACGCATCACAAACACATTCGATCCTTTCTCAAGTGCGTCTGAAATATCACAACGGATTGGCCTTGAACCTCTGGAAAAGAGAAGAAAGATAGATAAACTTAAATTGTTCCACAAGATCTACTACAAAAATTTGTGCCTTAAACTTCCAAACGACATCAAAGATATCGGCACAAGAAATACGAGGGGACACACAGCAAGAGTAACCATCCCAACATCAAAAACAGACGCCCACATGTATTCGTTTTTCCCTTCCACTGCCCGACTATGGAATAGCCTCCCAGCTGAAGTGGCTGAAAACGGTTGCCAACATGCCTTCACGCGATTGCTGGAGTTCACAACGTGACTTTTTAATCTATGTGGTTTTAGTATTATGTGCAGAGTTTTAGCAAGTTTAAAATGTAAAACACTACAAACTGTGGAGTGATCCTCGACAATATTGGAGGTTTCCACAAGACGAAGAAGAAGAAGAAGAAGAAGAAGAAGAAGAACTCTTTGATATTTGTAAAAGTTAAATTTTTGGATTGGCATCAAAATTCTCGTTCAAATTATTTGTTAGTGGGAAAAAAATTATATAAATAAAATATTTTTACTCATTTGTTGCATTTTTATACAAATTAGATATCTCCATAGGTACATGTGAAAGATTTCTACATTATAAAAGGAAATCTAAGTATTTGCCCTGGTGTATCCAAGTGCAATTATATTGTTTACTTTAAGAAGTAGCTGTCTTTCTAGTTATAAAGTCTCATCTTTTGCAACTTTATTGAGTAATAATAATAAAATATAATATGCTTATATAGCAGCCATTAATCCACTGACAAGTGCTGTACGGTGCTTAACAATCACTCAGAGTATATAAACTAGCATACACACTAACACGCCTACACACATACACCCATACACGCAAACCCACTTACGGAAACTTCTCCGCATCCACCTATGCAAACATAGTTTTGCTTATTCCTGATTCTTTGCCTCAATTATTATCATCCTTTGAATGGTTTCTGGTCCAGGGTTGCCAGTTTTATTTTGCAAAAAAAATTTTAAAAATGAAAAGGAAAAAAATGCGAAGCATGTCACAGAAAAATGCTAATTGGTCTGAAAGAAAAAAGCCAAACTTTTCTAGGTATCACTTTTCCTGCTAAATTGCACATAATAAAAGTGGGAATAAATTTCTCAATAAAATAGGTTGAATTAAGTGTTTTGAACCATAAGAATTCCAAACGGCTCCAAAATAACACCAAATTTTTGGAATTTGGCATTAAGAATTTCCAATTGGCAACCTTGGTTTGGTCTGCCTTTGATTCTTGTGAATTTTCAGATCAGTACCTCTTTTGTTATTGACCATATATCTTATATTCTGCAGCATCTTATACTACCACAAAATTGAATATCTGTCCTTGTTGATTTCTTTTTTGAATTAAAAAAAATAAAATTCTACTCTGTTTTGCAGCGAAGTCACGAAGGATTAGATTTGCAGATGATGATGATGACGATGACGACGATAATGATGATGATGAGGATGATCGCTTTTCAGAAGATGAAAGAAGGAGAGAAAGGGAGGAAAGGCGCAGAAGGAAGAAAGAGAAGAAAAGGAGAAAGCAGGAAGAAAAGGAAAAATCCAAGAAGAAAGTGTCCGCTTTGCAGGCAATGATGTTAGAAATGGCAGGTCAGCAGGTTCCAGATTATGAGAAGGAAGGAGAAAGTTCATCCTCTGAATCGTCCGAGTCATCACGAACTTCAGATTCAGATGAGGATGAGAGAAGGAGAAGAAGATATTCAGAGAGAAGGGTAAGCTCTTTTTTTTTTTTTTTTATGATGATTTATTTATGGAAATAAAAGTTTTCAGAGAACTGATATTTGTGATCCGTCGGCCTAAAACGTTAACAGGTCGGGGTAAATCATATGCCAAAAGTACTCATTTAGATCCCATGGAGCCTGAGTTTATCCTGATTTCTATAGTGTTAAACAGACAATAGCAATTGATTGCTACTCTTTTGATAGGATGTTAGTCTATTGCAAAGTACTTTCCACTGGGTCTTATAGACCAAATCACTGCTGGGTGGACAAGGGGGTCAGATAAAAATCTTGACATCATCACCTGGGTTGGATCCCAGTCCCTTTACGTGTAAAGCAAGTGCTCTACCAATGTAGCCATTTGAATAATTACCTGACTTAATCCCACGTGGAATCCACTATGTTCGCATACTACTCTTACGCTTTATCAGTTGAGCTGCTAGTTCCCTGTCACAATTCTTAGCTATCATTTCAATTTTTAAAGAAGAAAATTCTGGGTGGGGTTCCTGACCTCCCATAGTGGGCAAGGAGGTACCTGCTGTGTCTTCTATCCCCTATATCTGTTTTCCAACATGCTTTCTGTCTTTGTCTTGGAATGAGATTACTTTGTTTATTCCTGGCCCTGGCCGGATAATCTAGCTGGGAGGGAGACAGTCATATGTATAGTTGGAGTTTTGGGAGATGATGTTTTTTGTCTTGTAAATCATCTCTCTGTTATGCACTGTATTACGTTTTGTTTACATAATTATATATGATTTGTAAACATTTGAGTGTATTCTTCTTAGTGTGGACCTGTGCTTGTGTCTGGATGAGACTTTTAGATGATGTCAAACTAAATACTTTGATAGTGTGGTCTTGGATTCTACATTTGTTTCCTATTTGAACCAAGTCCCCTTTGTCTTACCTTTTTTTGGATGCTTTAATTGTAATTTTATAACTTTTTACTATCCCATTTTCTTCCTTTTCACTGGCACTGATATGACCTTAATGTGTTGCAAGCGCTGCAAAACCCTTGAAAACAGAAAACAAAGAAGAAAATGAATTTTTTTGTTTCATTTATTAAAAGGAAGAAGAGAGGATTCGGTCAAAGGACAGAGAAATTGCCAGAAGAAGGGAGGAAATATCCCGGTTGGATGACAGACCACCCGGTGTTGACGACCATTCGGATAGGGCTTCAGAGACGGAAACAGCTGCCATGGTGGCTGCCAGACTGGCAGAAGAGGCTGAGATGGAAGCGGAGTCAAGGCAGTTGTCAACTGGAACTACCAAAGTTCCACCTGGCCCTCCCCCTGGTTTACCTCCAAATATCTCAGGTCCACAGGGTCTTCCCCCAGGTGAGTGTTTGAGCTTGAGCTTTTATACAGAGCAATATCCACTAAACGTGCTCAAAACGCTTTTCAAGGGGTCCCTGGCCAACAGCAGCACTAAACATGTAGGACGTGACATGACGCCCATTATGTGATATTACATTTTTTTTTGGACAAAAACAATGGTGTTAACGGCCAGGTACTCATTTTACACCTGAGTACGATGAGTGAATGTAAGTAAAGAGCCTTTTCCAAGGACTCAACTATGCACCTAGCGAGGCTCGAACCCAGGACCTTTCGATCCGAAGGTGAATGTCATACCACAAGACTACATAATTACCATTAATCTTAATCTATTTACCCAGTCAATAAAGTTAAGGGTCAATCATACGATTGTCATGGTGCTTGCATGGCAATGTGGCCATTTATTTTTATAAAGTTTAAGTACTTACATCCATTGCATATTATTGTTCAAAGTACAAAACCTGGCTTATGAAGAACATGACCTCCAGTCCCATAGACTTGGTTGTAACTGAGGTGCACTATAGTAGTTTTCTATCATTTTATTGAATTTCACTGTAAAAACTTTTCAATTCCTGATGTTTCATTGCTTTTATGCATCAATCCTGATAAAAGGATAATATTGATAATACATACTAATATTGTTATTCTTGAATATAATCGAAAAGCTAGTCTAAATGTTGTAAAGGACATATGAAACTGAAAAGAGTTGCTTGTAAGTGTATGCTTTTGACATTGGGAGAAAAAAATCTAGAATTTTTAAATGATACAATCCTGATTCACGGGCATTATGGGTTGGCATGTTTACATTATGTTGTTGACCAATGCCATTGCCCCATTAACAGGGCACTCCTCAAAATCTGATTCAGATTCACATCTGATTCGGGCAAGAGATTCAATTTACTTCTATATTTTCATTATTTGATTCACAGGTCCTCCTCCAGGTGCCCCTCCAATGTTTTTGCGACCGCCACCCATGAGAGGAGGTCCTCCAGGAGCCCCACCAAGACTGATGCCTCCAGGCCCTCCTCCTGGAAGACCTCAGGGAATGCCTCCTGGACCACCACCAGGGTTACCACCAAATTTGAGATCTTCTCTCATGCGAATTCCAACACCTATGGGTAACAACTTGCTTTTTCTATATTCTTTCTAAATTGTTATGTTTTTTACCTTTTGCTATTAATATAAATGATATTGAATTAAATTATTTTGTCATACTATTTTAATGAATAGTTTTATTAGGGTTCCTAAAAAGAAAAAATAAGTTTATTATTTCCCTTTTCTTATATATCTTCCTGGATAGTTTCTTTGTTGGGGGGGGGGGGGGGGGGTTGTTTTTTTTAAGAGGTGGAAGCGGGGGGGGGGGGATCTTCTTACTTTATTCTATCTATCTTTCCTTTTATTAAAAAAAAAGTTATTTATGTTTTTATTAATTTTTATTTTCACTTTGGCTTGTGTCATATAAATCCTTTGTTTATTCAGAAAATGTAAATTTATTTCCCAGGAGTGCCTCCACCCCGGGGCATGATAAGGCCCCCAGGAGGTCCGCTAGGCATCCTCCCACCATCCATTCCCCCACCCCAGGGTGCCAACCCCAACATCCTCAGCGCCCCACCCAGCATCAGACCCAGGGACGGGGAGGAAGGGTCTGGACCCGTGAGCACTGGTGCCCCTTCCAGGGTGACCATTCAGGTAAGAATTGCCTCGTGCTCTAAAAGTCTCTTGAAAGACAATTAACTCATTGGCCGACAGAGCCGATACATGTGCGTTAAAAAAATTTTGACCTTTGACTGCCATGGCTGAACCTCCTCGGTTTCATACTTAACTATTTTTTACTACTTCTGACTGAACTCTGTCAGCCATGGCAGTTTGATGGCGAGGTAGTTCCCTTTTTTATCTTTCATTTCATACCAAACATGATGGGGTGCTTTTCAATCTTGACATTCTTTCTAGCAAGCCAAAGTAATACAAAACCTGGTATTTTTTCTTTTAGTTTTCCAACTTAATGGAGAAATGAACTCAGTTATTTTAATTCTCGAATGAAAAACAATATGAAACTACTTGTTTTTGTTTTAGTTATTATTCTGATTATGTTGGTGACTGTTTTCTGTTAAATGAACATTAATTTTTTAGTTAGAACAGTGGTCAACTCAAAGGCAGTGTTGACTCCAATTTTTTTTTGCTTAGGCATATAATTGCCTCCTTTTCAAAATATTACTGTGCAATCCAGAATTAAAATGTCACAATACAAATGATATCATTTGAACGAACAACGCAAGTAGGTTTGTTTACTTTTTAAACTATTTTATTATCATAAAACGTGTGAACATGAATTTTTAAAAAAACAAGACTAAACCTTGGCTGTCTGTGGCTTTGCAATTCTGAAAAAACTTTGCAATTAGGGAGTTAAATATGCAAGCGAAAAATTAGGGGAGAAGGCAAAGCAGGCAGGACAATGCTAAAAATTTCAGAAATAGATAAACTCCAAAAAAAAAAAAGGAAAAAAAACGAACAAAAAACAAGAAAAGGATTTTGTCTAGTACTTTTTTTTTCACTTTACTTTTCACTCCCTAGGATAGCCCCTCACTTTCATACTCACATTTCTTTGATCCCTTTCAGGCCAAACCCCAGATCAAGAGCAAAATGGGAGACGTCACCCGTTTCATGCCCATGTCTTTGAAGGTGAAGAGAGAGACCAGGGACCAGAAAGGCAGAATTCGACAGACAAGTGAGTGGACAAGTTTAGTTTTATGCTGGGTAAACCAGGTGTTGTAATTTGAAGTTCAAATAGGGAAGAAAAAACCCTCTACTCTACTCTTTTGGTTCCTAAATCCTTGGGCGTGTGTATGTAACCAGTCCCTGGAGTACGAACTAATAATGAATATGTTACATAAAGGTGGCAAAACTATTTCAGTAGCAGGATGTTTAGGCAGATTCTTAGGATTACGAGAGGGAAAAGAGCAAGGATGGATGATCTTTATTTATTGACCAGTATATATTTAGACTAGAAAATAAGATACCATCACTCTGAAATCAGAAATTACATAAGGTATGTATCTAGTCCACTGGAAGTGTGGTTTTACCCTTCCAATGAAGTAGGAACCAGTTTTTTGACATCACACTTTACTTCCCTATTATGAAAGAGAGTCAGATTATTATACTTATTGAGCTTTTTTGAACTGCAAAAATATTCATGAAAAAGAGAAAATTTTGGACGAAATTTAATTCATGTCATCCAATTCACCACAGAATAAAATCAGATGAAAGCTGTGGGTCATATAGTGGAAAAGCAAAATTATAAATACTGCAAAGCTGGTTAAACCCAATTTCAAGTCACTTTTTCAATCTATCTTGGTTTTGCCATATTTTGGTTTAAGCGTTGGGATTGAATATTTGAAGACAAGCGTTTGATTAAGTTGCTTTTCTGGTCCAGAGGTCTCACAATATGGAACACCAACTGTACTTGTCACTGGTCAAGTGTGTATCCTTTAACATTGTCTGTCCAAACTTTCTTTTTTTATTGGCCTAACATTCTCTCTCCATGCCTTTCCTTTCTTTTTCACAAGTTGCTATTGTTTTCATAATTGTGCATGTTGGTAACATGTATATAATATCTAAAGATTTTCCTCTAATCAGTTTTAACAACTTCTATGTTTTCCAATACTTTTATGTTAACTACATTTTCTGTTCACGATATTCTAAGAATCTTTTAGAAAATAACTCTTTTATTGCAATTAAGTAGGTGTAGTTTGTTAAGGAGAGTGTCATGTGTCTTTATTACTTAGTTACCTCCCTTATTTTATTAAAGACAGAGAAAAAAAAAAATCACGATTTGTGCTAACATAATACAGACAATACTGAGTAAATACTGTGACTAGTGCAAGGGATCAATCACTCATTCAATGTTAAGTCAAGATTGATTCTGATACGATGCCAGACAAAACTAAAAGAAAAAAACATCAGAGAATCATGCCAAATAACTCCTTTGTAGAGTAAGGCTCATTATTTTTTTCATTGGTTTTTCTTATATTTCTTTATTTTTAATTCTTTGTGAGGCATTGTGTGATACTCATCTTTTCAGATTTTCATTACTGCTCCTTTTTAATACCTTTTATACAAATTTGCCTTACTCTGGAAAAATGCTTCGCAAAGTCCCAGGTTTAAGAGTTTTTGCCAAGATGGGGGTAATTTTAATCGATTGATATTTGAAGGACAAGTTTTCTAGCCAATTTTCTGACCAAAATTTTAAATACATGTTTTTCTTGAGGATTATAAGGAATTTCATTGAGATTAATAAAGAAAATTTTACAACATTCTTTTTCAATTTTTTATAACTAAAAATTGTGAGAATTTCCCTCTTTATTCTTTTACTTCACCATCCAGACAAAGAAGAGGAGCCAAGGGTGATTGGAGCTCAAGCCAAACCACAACCAGCCCCTGCAGCGCAAGCCAAGACCAAGGACGATGCTTACGACCAGTTTATGAAGGAGATGGAAGGGCTTATCTAGTATTGGGGTTATCTGGTGTTATTTCTCATTCATTCATTCATTCATTCATTTATTCATTCATTCATCAATTCTTAGTATTGTTAAATATTTCCCTTATATTTTTATTTTTTTATTTTGGAAACTGTTCCTGTTGAAAGCAATTATTTGAAGGGAGTTTATATTCTTTTGTTGATTTCCTGTAGATTTCTTCTTTCACTCCCTTGATTGAAAATATAAGTGCCAAGCTGTTTCAGAGAATGGACCCACATAGTCAATGTATCTGGGGGTTCCGATAGCTCAGTTGGTAGAACACTCACTTCACAAGCAAAGGAGCCAAGATCGATCCTTAGTGCAGTTGAGATTTTTTTTTCTAACACCCCTGTCCACCCAACAGTGATTGGGTAGCTAGCTCTGTTAGATATAGTGGAAAGTACTTTTCAGTTGACTGGCACCCTGTCCAAAGGGTAGCAAGCTATTGCTATTGTCCGTTTTACACTATAGAAATCAGGATAAAACCGGGCCTTATGGGTCTGAACGGCTACTACACAATCAATATCAAATAGCTGAAATCCCACCCAAATCTGTGTCTGAAGGAGTAAATACAAACAATAGTCTGATTTAGTGAAAGTTGTTATATAGAATCCTTAAAATGAATTGACCATTACTTGACTTAGCTTATCACCTTTCCCCTCCTAGCCATATGATTGGGATACCCTGGTTGCCTCTTTTATCTTCTTTGTGAGATCCCTCAACTTTTCACTGTCCTCTACCATAGATCTTAGAGACAGAGGGTAAATGAATTTATCTAAAATGATCAGAGATATTCACCTCTCTGCTCAGCAAAAAAAAAAAAAAAAAGATTTAAGAAGCATAAGAAGCAAGGGATAACAACATCAGTTGCAAATATTACAAAATTATGAATTATTAGACAATATTTATGTCTGTTTTCCCCCTTTGTTCTTTATTATGATTTTTAAAAAGAGGAAAAACTTGGAATATGTTGTCAAGGCTGATCCCATGTGATGTTAGTAAGCATGTTTGTATGCGTGGTGAGACAGTTAAATAGTGCATGAATGGTGTTATAATTTAGAGTTGTGTTTGATTTCGAATGCATTGCGCTAATTGAAGAAGAATTGAGTCATTGCAGTTTATTGTAATCGGTGATGATGATTAAAATGAGTTCTTTTCAAATACAGCACAGTTTTACCTTTGTGTTTTTTTTTTTATATTACAACAAAGCCTTGTCACAGAACCATATTTTAAACTTTTTTTTGCAAAACTGTCACTGTCTGTAAAATTAGTTGGTGGTATAATTGTATAGATTGAGTTTTTACTCATTCTGTCAATGGAAGATATTTTCAAAACTTACTTAAAGAGTTACTGAATATCTATTTGCGGCTTGGAATTGTCTCATCTCATGTAGTTCCATATCTGAAGCAGACGTCGGAGGTCATCTTCCGCCAAGCTGATCTATCTCTTGCCAATTCTATTAAAGCAGCGCCACCTTTCTCAGCTTCATCTGTCCAAGTTCTTATCCCTTTCAAATACGTTATTCTTTGTCTTCCTCTTATTCTTTTTCCATTCATCTTTCCAGTCAAGGCGAGTACTTCCAAACCAGGGTGGCGGATAATGTGTCCTAAAAATTCCATTTGGCGTTTGATGATTTTTGTTATCAGTGATCTTTTTCTGTTTGCCATTTTTAAAATTTCTTCATTTCTTTTCCTTTCCACCCATGACACCCTCATCATTCTTCTGTAAAACCACATTTCCACTGCCTCCAGTCTTTTAACCATGGTCTTGTTTATGGTCCAGCTCTCACAACCATATAGCAGCACAGACAGTACATAGCAATCCAGGACTTTGATTTTTGTTTTCATACTAATATTCCTGTTTTTCATAATTGTATGCAGCTGGTTGAATGCATTCTTCGCCATACCTATTCTTTTCTTTATTTCACAATCTGATTTTCCATTGGATGTTACATTGAAGCCTAAATATTTGAAACATTCAACTTGTTGTATTGTTTGTCCTCTGCTTGTTATTACACAGGCTGGTGGGTTATTATTTTTAGATACCGTCATACATTCTGTTTTAGATATATTCAGTTCCAGTCCATATTTTCACTACTCCTGACTACAACATCCAGTAATTCTTGTAGTTCATGTTCAGATTCTGCCAGTAGAACCGTATCATCTGCATACCTCAGATTTGTTACATTCTTTCCTCCAATACACACCCCCTTCTTATGTTCGATATCTCTTAATATCATTTCACTATAGAGGTTGAATAAATCTGGAGACAAAACACACCCCTGCCTAACTCCTCTTCTAATAGGTGTAAAACTGCTTAGCTCGTTGTCAACACGCATTGCTGCTTCTTGTTCCCAGTACAAATTCCGTAATATTCTTAAATCTTTACCATCAATGTCCAAGGATGATAGAATTTTGAATAGTTTTTCGTGTTGTACTTTATCAAAGGCTTTTGAATAGTCGATGAAACACATATACAGATCTTTATTTACTTCAATACATCTTTCCATCAGCATTGATAATGTGAATATTCCATTTCTGATACCCTTGGAATTGTAAAAATGCAAAAACAAAGGTGCCTGGAGCATAGAAACGAAATATGAGATGAGCATTTCATATATAAATCCTCCTTCATTAATTTGAGCAAATTGCACAATATGAAAAGTAAAAGATATGAGAGCCAAGCAAATGTCGGGGGAAAAGGAGGGGCAGAGGACTTAAAATTTAAGAAGAAAGCAAATTGTGAGCTCTATATAGACCTGTAAATTCTCAGTCAATTAACTGAAATCAGTCAATTTGTCAAATTCAAATATTTAAAAAAAGGAAATAAAGAAATGAAAAAAGAAAGAATTCACAAATCGTAGTCGAATGACCGTAAAGTAATTAGGAGTGTTCCACAGCGCTACGCATAGCTCATGGGGACCGTTTATATTAACGATGTATATATTGCCAAGACTAAGCGACGCTTTTTATAAAAGGCGTGTCTGAACACATCCCTGAGTATTTTCACATATCCTTCATTAAATTATTTTTTCACTCTCGTGATCCCAACGGTAGCCAATTTTAACTGAGCCACAGAGCGATAAATTTCACTGTTTCATCTAAGCCAAAATTGACCACATTTACCTGGCGAGTCACAAAAGTATGATAAAGTAAATTGCGAATGCCGGAAGTCCGTTATGTAGACACCTTCAAATCGAAAGTTAGGATAGATTGCTACAAGCACATTTCGATTGGCTCACGTTGTAAACAAACTGGTTGACCGTTTCTTCACTGATTGGGTACCTAATTATAAGGAACAATGGTAAGTAGCCTAATTAATTCCCGCGCAAATTAGGATGTTTTCTGCCATTGCCATTGTTTTGTTCAAGCGAGCTTGCTGTTTACTGTCGCGATTTCAATTCTTTGGATTTGTCCGCTACCGCTACGCCTGCCGAAGTTTCTTCAATTGATAATTCATTTCTACTTAGCCTAATAATTCAGTGTCTTGGCCAGAAGTCATATTTATTTCTTTTTTCTTCTGTCCATTAGCCATGGAAATGATGAGATATAGACATAATTTTGTTTTGTTTTCCAATATATTTTTGCCTTGAAATGGACTTGCATCATTCAACAGTGGTGATATGATGAACAAAAGCTTGTTTTGCTTTCTTTTTTTTAATCTGAATTGTTTAATGTCAATAGTTTTTATAGTTCATGATCAGATTTTTGAGGTTGCTTTGTGTAGTACACATACTTGATTGTGGCAATTAGTTTCTTTTGAAAGCCTATAGCTTTAATTACCTCATCAGTAGAAACTTTGTTTGGAGAATTGTTAGTCTTTGATGAAGTCTTCTTTACTGATATGAATGACATGCTTATTTAGCATTCCTTCTACATCAAATCAATGGCAGTCATACTTCCAGTAAGTAATAACACCCACCATTTTAATGTATTGTATTTATCACTCTCCTCTCTATAAATAATGCCCTTATTTAAAAAAAAAACAAATTTGAATCTTCAGTTTGTCGAAGAGTTTCAGTCAATTTTTATAGAGCTCATTTACAGGTCTATCTATAACAATAAGAATTATTATGTTTACTTGCTGCAGCCTTGTGTGACGTCATAGGACAAATGGTATGCCAGTAATTGGGTCAAATTTGATTATCGACACCGTCATACTCTTGAGCTGAATGCTTATATTTCTATTTGGGTTTCATGACTTTAAGTCAATAAATAAATGTTGTGTTGGAAAAAAAAATATTATATGATTTGATAGATTTAAAGATATAGGAGCAAACTGTTTTTTGGCTCTACTCTCCTGTAAAATTTGTTTTTTTTTTTTTCGATATGCAACCTGTTGTCTTAAGACAGCTCAGCAAAAGTAGAGAGTGGTAGGACAAAAGCAAATGGTCTTTCTGTGTCAAATTGTTATTTAGTAGTTAAATACACCAGAACCTGAACCCGTACATGTTAGTTAAATATGCTTCTGGTAGCCTTCTAAGTGTATCCAACATATTTGACTGGATGGGACTGTATGTAGTCTCAAGCTAGAAACAGAGAGACGCACAGATTGCTATCAATACAAATCTTACTCTGTCTCCTGTTTGAATCAGTCTCGTTAATTTCACTTTCCAAACCTGTCGTGATCCCAATGGTAGCCAATTTTAACTGAGCCGCCGAGCGATAAATTTCACTGTTTCGTCTAAGCCAAAATTGACCACATTTACTTGGTGGGACCTAAACGTTTAATGCAAACGCCGGAAGTTATGAAGACACCTTCAAATCGAAAGTTATATATGATTGCTACAAGCTCATCTCGATTGCCTCACGTTGTAAAGCAACTGGTTGACCGTTTCTTCACTCACTGATTGAGTACCTAATTATAAGAAATAATGGTAAGTATGCGCCTAGAGGTTTATTGTATAGAGGATTGGGCGCAATATAAATCAAGTTTTTGAGCTTATTTTATATAAAGCAATACAGTAGAACATGAAAGTAATGTACTCGGAAATAGCGAGAACTCGGAAATAGCGAGTAAAATCTAAATCCCCGTTTTTTTCCCTTATTTGAGTCAATAAAATTAGTATGAAAGTAGCGAGTATGAAAAAGAGGTCAACTCGGAAATAACGAGCATTTCCTGCCCCAGCCTAGGACTGCGAACGAAGTTAAGCAAAACAAGAGACAATGGCAATTTAAATATTTTTAGCCTAGCCTCTTTTCTTTTCTTATTTTTCGTTACGAGTAATATTACATAGTAGCCTAGTCTGTAGTAGTACATAATAGGCGAAACAAATTTGGGTGGGGGTTGGGTTTGTGTGCGTGTGTGTGTATTGGGGGTGGGGGTCAATTATTCACCTAATGTGGTGCCACGCGACGCGCGAGGTAAACATGTCAACATGTCTCACTTCGCAGCATCGGTCAGCGAGTAGCATCGTTAACGAACGACACGATCAGCGAGAGAGGGGAGTGTGGAATCATTATTTCAATGGGTCAGTGATTGAGTGATGCGCTTGCTTACCTCATCAAACATGCCGAGTGCATACAAACACTCGCGCGCACACGCACACACTTCTATGTTCTTGTTTTTTTTTTTCTAGTCATGATTTTACTTGAAAATAAAAACAAAAAACCAAGCATTCTGCCACTTCTGTGAAGAAATTGAAATAGGGGCGACGGCTTTTACTCGAATTACACACTGAGGGGAATAACCAGCAATATTATAACCTTTCCTGGCAACTCGGGAATAGCGAGAACTCGGAAATAGCGAGTAATCAGGAGTGGACCCGTCGAACTCGCTATTTCCGAGTTCTACTGTATCTACTAAATATGCTCTAAGAGCTTTACATGGGGTCCCAAGCCAAAGGCACGACAGCATATATAACGAGATGTGACACCTGTAAGGTGCTATTACTATTATACTTTTTTTTTTTTTTTTTTTTTTTGGAAGACACATGTTTATTTTACACCTAAGAGCGGTGAGCAAATATGATTAAAGTGCCTTTTCCATGTGTGTTTTGTCCAAAACCTTGAAAAAACCGGGAACTTTATTTTTAGAGAAAAGAATGCCAGGACGGTCATAAATGATCACATCAATTTTGTTGGAGGCCTCAACAAAGTTCAGGTTGATAAAGATCTGATGTTGTCAATCCTGCAAGGTAGAAAAAAAAAGTATTTTAATCATTTTGAAGAGAAGATGAAAGAAAAGGAACAAGTGAAGAAAGCTTTGGAAAGGAAGAATATGGATGATAATGATAATATTCAAAAATTGAAAAAGAGAAGAATCTTATCATTTTTTGAAAAGGAACAGGAAGAGGCATCTGAGACAGCAGAAAAGTTAATGGATTTTACTCTCCTTGCTAAGACTATGACAAATATGCTGAGGAAAAGGGCAAAGTATATCAAGTGTGACATCAAAAAAAAGTAGAGATGCAAATCCTTGATTGATTGACATTCAGATAGTTCTGAGTGGATTTTTTGTGTACATTGTGTTTTAGTATTGTTAACTATCTTTTCTGTGAAACTTAAAATTTTGGATCGTGAAGTTTGTGGAGTGGTTGGCAATAATGACAATGTATGATGATAACAATAGGCACTACTAGACAATATGAGGACTCATTTTAATTGCCATTCTATACCTTGGACTTTATCGGGGTAAGCTTTACGGATTTAAGGTATGACGTGCACAACCCTGAAAACCATGAACCTTAAAAAAAAAAACCTTGAATTTTTAAAAGGAATTGTTGTGGGAACCCTGTATATATGTAATGTATTCATTTTTTAAATTGAGCTTCTATATAGCGCAATATCCACTAAACGTGCTCACAACACGCTTTAGAAAGGGTTCCTAGCCAACAGCAATTCTTAACATGTAGAACGAGACATGGCGCCTTTTAGGCGATATTACGTTTTTTCGGACAGAGACAACGTTATTAACGGTCAGGTACTAATTTTACACCTGAGTATGGTGTGAGTAATGAGTCTTTTCCAATGACTATGCGACGAGTGAGGCTCGAACCCAGGACCTTCCGACCCGAAAGCGAGTATCACACCACAAGACCACATAGCCACAGCATCTAAATTGAGGCGATGTGTCACATTATATAAGATTGGTCAGTGTTGTTTCACCTGTTTGACCACTTTGGTTTATTCTGGGTTCCAGTAACGGTCGATCGACCCAACACTACAATTGCAATCATTGGAAGTGGACGATCGCTGCCCGCCTATTATTCACTACACCACATTTTTCTATGGCTTGGAGAGGCAATAAAATCTTGCATTAAGTACACATGCACACTACCTACCCCTAAAAAGGCCTTGCTCGGCGGTACCATTCACTCCCATCACACACACACGCACACCCCCCCCCCTCTCTCTCTCTCTCTCTCTCTCTCTCTCTCTCTCTCTCTCTCTCTCTCTCACGGTACCATGACCATTATTTTCGTTAGCCCCTGATCTAAAGCGATAAGCCCAATCACAACTAAAAGGACACCACCGCCTGGTCCGAATACCCACTCTCTCCACATTCGAGGGCAAAGCAACCTCACATAATAATGTAAATAATAAACTGAGCTCTTATATAGCGCAGTATCCATTAAATGTGCTCAAAGCGCTTTACAAAGGGTTCCTGACTAACAGCAACACGTAACATGTAGGAGACATAACGTCTGTTAGGCGATAGTACATTTTTTCCCCGCTGATAACGGCCAGGTACTCATTTTACACCTGAGTACGGTTAGAGAGTGTGAGTAAAGAGTCTTTTCCAAGGACTCAGCTATGCGCCGAGCAAGGCTCGAACCCAGGACCTTCCGAAAGCGAGTGTCATACCACTAGACCACATAGCCCTACATGTAACATACCGCCTCAAAACAGTGTAATGTCTTGAAGACTCGATGGTCGGCGGATCTAATGTGTTCTTGTGGTATGACACTCGCTTTCGTTCGGAAGTATCTGGGTTCCAGCCTCGCTCGGCGCATAGTTGAGTACTCGGAAAAGGCTCTTTAGTCACATTCTATCACCGAACTCAGTATATATATATATATATATATATATATATATATATATATATATATATATATATATATATATTGAATCGTGTTGGATACAAATATGGTACGAAAAGTGCTCGACATGTAGCAATGGAGCGAATTATTATTTTAATATTTACCACAATGTTGGAGTCAGTCTACATCGATGTTTCAGGCCATTTCAGCCATCTTCAGGACTGTGTTACATGACACAACAAACCAAACTCATGTAACACACAGTCCTGACGATGGCTGAAAAGGCCTGAAACATCGATGTAGACTGACTCCAACATTGTGGTAAATATTAAAATAATATATATATATATATATATATATATATATATATATATATATAGTATGCAGATGACGTCACTCAGGCCTTTGTTGTTGTTTTTGCCATCCGCGTTTGTGAGTTGTTCTCACTACACTGTATTAACCAGACTATAAAAGTTCATGGTTACACAGAGTTTGTGTGTTGGTCCGTTATACTTCCGGATGGCAATGTTGTGAACTCCTCGGCAAAGCGCATTCTATATATATATATATATATATATATATATATATATATATATATATATATATATATGTGTGTGTGTGTGTGTGTGTGTGTGTGTGTGTGAGAGAGAGAGAGAGAGAGAGAGAGAGAGAGAGAGAGAGTATAGTTTGTACATCTTTCATGTTTCTGTGTGACGTTTTTGCACCAAATGAATGTTCCATAGGATTTTAGTCATCTACGTATTAGAAATACCAATACAATGGCAATAGTTTGTATATCTCATAATATATCATAATATAACGTCTTTTCGCCATAGATTTACGTAGTTCGTAGGCCGAGCTGTAATAAGCTTATTTCCATTCTGTTTTGGTCAGTTGCGATAATAAAAGGTCTGGTGGTCACTCGTGGTCAGTACCAGTGGTGGTCAATATAGATAGTATGCAGATGACGTCACTCAGGCCTTTGTTATTGTTTTTGCCATCCGCGTTTGTGAGTTGTTCTCACTAAACTGTATTAACCAGACTATAAAAGTTCATGGTTACACAAAGTTTGTGTGTTGGTCCGTTATACTTCCGGATGGCAATGTTGTGAACTCCTTGGCCAAGCGCATTCTATCTATAGCCGGAGAACTAGAGGAGCTGGACAGCGGTGACCTACATGGAGGAAGGACAAACAAATGGTAGGGGAACTTCACCGCATTTCACACTTAAATGGCTGATTGTCCGGTTGAGTGTGCCATGGTATATTATGTCTGTGTATGTAGGCGTGTGTATGCATATGCCGTTTATACACACACACACACACACACACACACACACACACACATATATATATATATATATATATATATATATATATGTATATATATATATATATATATTATGGAAGTGGGTGTGTGATAGAATTACACACATAACCGTGTCTGTGCATTGGTGTATTTGTGTATTTGCACTGCTCCACGGACGATTGGTTGCTGTTAGTGTAAATACTCAACTGGTTGCCAAAGCTTAGCGTAAACTGCCATTCTCTGACAAAATATAATAAAATTAGAATTTAACTTGAAAACTTACTCCAAAAAAAGATTGCATAAAACGATCTCAATAGAATTTGTCAAAATATCTGAAACAACAGCCTTCTTTGAAATCTCAGTTTTTAGACTTTTGAACAAGGTTGCTGAGTTCATATTGATATTCGCCAAAAATTTTTTTCCGGCCAAAATAATAAAAAGAGTGTTTTTTAAATGTAATGTTGTAAAGAAAAGACAGCCAAAATAAAGCTTCTCGTCCCCGAGAATAAAATCTCTTTTATTATTGGAAAAGAAATAAGGCAATCACTTTAGACAGTCATTGAACGGGTCAACGGTGTGTGAAGTTTGTTATATCTTTCTTGTCTGTGGCTTCACATAAAGGTTTAAAGATATGACTGTTTGTATAAATCATTGACATAATATTGAAATGGGATAATTACTTTTTCTCTGCATGACATTCCAAGGTCATGAAAATCTTCTTGAGGATCTAGGAAGCAAATCACCAGATCTTTTTTTTTTTTTTTTCAGACGAATTTTGACCAAAAGTCGCAAAACGGTTTTTATCGTAGGATGATCCATATGCTAAAAAAAAAGAAAGTCAAATTAACGAGTTAACTGCCGTGATCTAGAAAAAAAAATTGGCCAAAAAACTCGTCTTTCAAATATCCATCGATTTAAATGACCCTCATTTTGGCAAAAAAACAAACGTTCAAACCTGGGACATCGCCAGTTCCCAGGTTTGAGAGTTTTGCCAACATGAAAGTCGTTCAAATCGATCGATGATATTTGAAAGACGAGTTTTTGTTTGTTTTTAATTTCTTGTTTTTATAAGGGGGGGGGGGGGGGGGGGGGGGGGATTTTTAAATTCGCGTAAACTGTATTAACCAGACTATAAACGTTCAATGTTACACACAGTTTTGTGTGTCGGTCCGTTATACTTCCGGATGGCAATGTTGTGAGCTTCTTAGCCAAGCGCATACTATCTATAGATCGCTAAGAAGCTCACAACATTGCCATCCGGAAGTACAACGGACCAACACACAAAACTATGTGTAAACTTGAACGTTTATAGTCTGTTTAATCCAGTTTAGTGAGAATTATTCATAAACGCGGATGACATACACAGACCCGAATGACGTCAACTTCATTCTATCTATAGTCCGATTCAATTTAGTGAGAACTACTCATAAAAATGGCTGGCTAAAAACGATAACAAAGAGCTGAGTGACGTAAATTTCGCTCTATCTATTTCTCCTGTTTAAACTGGCTCCATTCTTGGTCCATGGTGCAAAATGTGGTCAAAATGACACGGCGGTGAGAAGTGCTCACAACATTCGAAACGCAAACTGACTTTTGGTCGGTTTGTCGTGTGAGACTCGCAGTTAGATTTACAATTTTAAAAGAAAAATAAACAAGGTAAGCTAATGCGTTCACTTTCTCCAAAACCACGCTTGTCTACACGGTATCTGCTTTAACTAAAATAATAATATTAATATGACTAGATTAGAAGAAAGAGGCATCTCCCGTTGGAAATAATATCGTGGGCAGTCCTAAGAAAATTTCGATACAAATTGACAAATTCGAAGACTACCTTTGACGAAAAAAAATAAATCTCTGTCTGAATGTGAATTAAGATCAACAATCTTTTATTTTGATAATCAAACATTGATTTTAAAAAATACCAGGGAATTTAAAGATAATTTTGTGCTCGATGGATCACCGATGGACAACTCTGTTCTTCTTACTCCATATCAGCCACTTGAATGACAGCATAGGCTAACACCTACTGACGATGCACTTAATAAAGAGCAAAATTTGAAGTACAGGAGGTATTTTTCATAGAAGGTAAGTGTCTTTTATCATCATTAAGCTAAAATTTTTGTTTGTTCTACATATTATTACATTTTTAGAAAGTAGTTTTGAAACCAAGGGGCCCATGATAAAGCCACCACGAAGACATGCCGAGCAACCGAATCAGTCTATAGATAGTATGCGCTTGGCCAAGGAGTTCACAACATTGCCATCCGGAAGTATAACGGTTCAACACACAAAACTATGTGTAACCTTAAACGTTTATAGTCTGGTTAATACAGTTTAGTGAGAATTACTCATAAACGCGGATGGCAAAAAACAATAACAAAGGCCGAAGTGACGTCAACTTCGATCTATCTATAGCCTTCGTAAACTGATAGCCTGACACTGACCAAAAAAAATAACGTCAAAAGATAAGTCTTTTGCCACAAAAGAAAATAAATTTTGAGTTGTATTCGATAGGTCAACCAATGGAATCACTTGTCTCCTTGAGCACTACTAACGATAACTCACTAGACGGCGCAACAACCTAAAAAATGACGTCAAACTACAAGTCCCAGTGGGTTCTCGTGTCGACCAGTCAGTCCCGCAGTTTGTGAATATTTATCACAATATTTTGACGCACAATGTTGGACAGACGTTTTGTCAATCGCCTGTGTTAATAAAATTGTGAATATTACTCATGATCTGTGGTCCTGACTGGTTCGGGAATAATCATGTCCTGAAGAAGGTAAACTCGAATTGATGCTATGCGTTTAGGTAAAATACTCACAACACCCCCAACGTACCAAATTAAAAAGAATATGTGAAACCTTGAACGTGTATAGATAGTATGCGCTTGGCCAAGAAGCTCACAACATTGCCATCCGGAAGTATAACGGACCAACCAACAACACTAAATGTAACCTTAAACGTTTATATTCTGGTTAATACAGTTTAGTGAGAATTACGCATTAAAGCGGATGGAAAAAAAACAATAACAAAGACTCGAGTGACGCCAACTTCATTTTATCTATAGATAGTTCGAAGATGACGTCACTCTGGTCTTTGTTATTGTTTTTTGCCATCCGCGTTTATGAGTAATGCTCACTGAACTGTATTAACCCGACTATAAACGTTCATGGATACACACAGTTTTGTGTGTTGGTCCGTTATACTTCCGGATGGCAAGTTATGAGCTTCTCAGCCAAGCGCATAATATCTATAGTCAGATTGATATAATTTAGTGAGAACTGATCACCAAAATGGCTGTCTAAAATCAATAACAAAGAGCCAAGTCACGTCAATTTCGTTCCTTCAATAAGTTTTTGGGGAGTTCGGAAAAGAAAAGTGAAACTCTTAAAAACGAAGACGTTATGATTGTAAATAAAAAATCCAAACAAAGCAACAGAAATGTCACTCATAGTGTCAGAAATAAATAATTATTTGATTTCTGTTCACCTGACCTTATGACTTTAAAAAGAGGCTATTGTTTCCATATACCCCTGCCAAAATAATGAACAAGAAATAGCAAATTATAAGATTCTGATCATGTTCACAACTTATAATACACATGGAAAAGTAAGTGCACGCTGTCATACAATGTGACACAATCTGATTCAATGGGTCAATGTGTACAAACAAAACAAAACAAAAAAGTAATAATAATAAAACAAAGAAAACAAAAGAAAGCAAAACCAACCCCCCCCCCCCCCAAAAAAAAAAAAAAAACCAACAAAACAAACCCCAAACAAACAACAACAAAAAAAAACCCCCAAAAAAAAAAAACAAACAAAATAACCCAAAACAAAACAAAGAAATAAGAATAAAATCAAAAACCGAGGAAAACAAATTTTAACAAAATATCAAACAAAACAAAACAACCCCTCCCTCACAAGTGCCTGTTGTGGGCAATGTGGCTCAGCGGGATTGATAGTTCGAAGATGACGTCACTCAGATCTTTGTTATTGTTTTTTGCCATCCGCGTTTATGAGTAATGCTCACTGAACTGTATTAACCCGACTATAAACGTTCATGAATACACACAGTTTTGTGTGTTGGTCCGTTGTACTTCCGGATGGCAATGTTGTGAGTTTCTTAGCCAATCGCATACTGTCTAGACTTGTCTGCAGGTTTGATAACCCAAATCTTTGTGCATCAAGAACGAAATTTAATTTTGCTGCTGACTTCATTCCAATCACGTAATATCGATACCATTGCCGTGTCGGGTCGCACTAACCCTATGGCCCAGCACTACAACAACTATTTTAGATCGTTCGATACATAATATATAATATAATAATAACATAATGATGATGATGATGATGATGATGATGATGATGATGATGATGATGATGATGATGATGATGATGATGAAAATGATGATGATGATGATGATGATGATGATGATGATGATGATGATGATGATGATGATGATGATGATGAAAATGATGATGATGATGATGATGATGATGATGATGATGATGATGATGATGATGATGATGATGATGATGAAAATGATGATGATGATGATGATGATGATGATGATGATGATGATGATGATGATGACGACGACGATGATGATGATGATGATGATGATGATGATGATGATGATGATGATGATGATGATGATGATGATGATGATGATGATGATGATAATGATAGCAACTTGCACATCCACATCATTAACCGAGCTTCAGGAACCTTTTAGTGATTTATTTCAATGTTCAATAATCAAACTGGTATCTTAACGTAAAGTCGACAATTGTACTTATAATAGCCAATATGTAACCCGTCAGTTTAAATTGGTATTTTTTGACAGAGTTAACCCAAAGCCTAAAAGTGAATTTTGAGTTAAAGTACTCAGAAATATAAAATGTTATTGTTTTGCTACAATAGGAACAATAATCTTATTTTTCCCTCAATAAAGTATAAAGTCAACTTAATCAAAATCTTTTGGTTTTAAAAAGATTAGGGGGTCCCGATAGCTCAGTTGGTGGTAGAGCAATCGCTTCACACGCAAAGGGACACAGATCGATCCCTGGTGTAGTCGAGATTTTTTTTTCTTCTGACCCCCCTTGTCCTCCCAGCAGTGATTGGGTAGATGGTTCTTTTAGACTGGTAAAAGGTATTTTGCTATAGACTAGCGTCCTATCAAAATGAAAAATAAAATTAAGGAGCAGACACCAGTGTAAGATAAATATTTGAACAAGTGTGTATGAAAGGTGCCAGACAAAGAAAGAAAGGAAAATAAAAGAAAAAAAAACATTCCAAAAAATCAGTCGACCTCGAATGGGTATCGAACCTCAGACCTTCTGATTACCGGTCAGGCGTGCTACCTTTCACTTTTTTTCTTCTATTTTTCTTTCTTGCATTGTCTGGCAACTTTCATACACTGTTGTTCAGATCTTCGTCCTATCCAAAGCTTAGCAGCAATTGTTTTTGTCTATTTCACGTTATAGAAACCAGGGCTAAACTCCGCTCTTTGGGCTTAATTGCTCCTAAAACCGTTTTAAGTATTCAACATCTAAATCACCCCGGTAGAATACCTTTTAGAAGAGACTGATCACACGTATTGTATTATATGAACTTTTACTTTTAGTTATCGATATTGATCTTGCACTGATGCGAATGGATTCATAATAGAAAACAAAGAGATACTAAATAAAAGAAACACGAATAGAAAATAGTTGTAAAGAATTCACCGAGTCCAGACTTGTATTCCATTTTCAATTTTTAAAAAAACATCGTTCTGATTTTTTTCTGTTTTTGCTTTTTATGAATAGCTTTGTTTTTTTTTTTTTGCTTTTGATATGAAGGCTGCTTTTGGTTGTTGTCGTGCCGCTAGTTCCCCAATGTCTTAGTTTAGATGGTTCAGCCATGAGTTTGTTGATGGTCAGCGTTTCTTTGGGAGCCCGAACATTTATCTGGCATCGTGGTTTTCGCCGCCGTAATGGCAAATTTGCGGCCGCAAAATTAGCACTTTTCCGATATTTACCGCAAAGTTTACAATTTTTCATGAAAATCCTTTATTTTGCACTATTTTTGAACCCCCGTGGTAAAATTTGGGTTTCAATGGCAATTTTCCGCAATGTCAGTGTAATGAAAATTTGATGCTTCTCTTTGCAGGCTTCGATCTCTTGTTTTGATTTAAGGTTGATGTCTTTACTCTTTTTCTTTCTGATTTGCACCTGAGAGACTTATTGTTTCCATATTTAGATCAATGAAATATTCAATTAACCTCCGGAAATAAGTAAAGTTTGAATCTGAATCTGAATACGAATAGTTAACTAAATTTGCAAATTTGGCAAATTCTATGGCGACATGTGGCAACATTTTCTATTTTTGTGGCAAAATTTGGGATTTCAAATGGCAATTTTTTCGTGATGCCAGATTTCTTTGGTTGGACTTCAGTAATGCCTTTTTGTCAAGTTTTGTTAGATGGTCTATACTCCCCTATAAGCCCAAAGTAAACTTTTCTTTTCTAGGACTTAGTTTGAAGACATTTTAACAAATTGGAGAAGAAGAGGGGGTTATTTATCATAATTTGTCGATAGAACAATCGTGAAAGAAATTGAAAAGTATTAAACTAGCTAGACAACATTATAGAAGATGGCCCAGCAATCAATGAGTCTGTTGTGTTGATGGTCGAAGCTCCTTTTGAAGCCTAAATAAGCTCTATTTTATTTGGACAAGTTGGTGATGTGATAGTGGGGGGTTATCTTAATCTAAGGATAGAAGAAGAATCGTAAATGTATAAACGTATAAACGTTCAAGATTACATATAGTTTTGTGTGTTGATCCGTTGTACTTCCGGATGGCAATGTTGTGAGTTTCTTAGCCAATCGCACACTATCTATACTTGTCTGCAGGTTTGATGACCCAAATCTTTGTACATCAAGAACGAACGTGCCGCTATGTGGTCTAGTGGTATGACACTCGCTTTCGGATAGGAAGGTCCTGGGTTCGAGTCTCGCTCGGCGCATAGTTGAGTCCTTGGAAAAGACTCTTTACTCACATTCTCTCACCGTAATCAGGTGTAGAATGAGTACCAGACCTTTAACAGTGTTGTCTGTCGGGAAAAAAATGGTGATATCGCCTAACTGGCGTCATGTCTCGTTCTACATGTTACGTGTTGCTGTTGGTCAGAGACCATTTGTAAAGCGCTTTGAGCATGTTTAGTGGATATTGAGCTATGTAAGAGCTCAACTTAAAAAAAATGTAATTGAAAGGTATGTTATCTGCTGGAGAAGGTGGCTCAGCAAATGTTGATGCTCCTTTAAGAGCCCAAAGTAAAGACATCTATTACGAGTAGGTCTTCTGTTGGATATTAATCTGTAGATATATGAGAGAAAAGCTATCAAACCAAAACGGAAATAGAAGGAAGTTTTCTGAGTGAAGATTTGAGTTAAACAGTCTGATAACCGCTTTCTCCTTCTGTTCATGTCTCAAGCAATTCACTCTTTGTTTTTTTCCCCCAAGAATTCCCGAAAAACACAATTTCCTTTTCTCATTTAGCTGTTACTTCTTCTTCTTCTTCTTCTTCTTCTTCTTCTTCTTCTTCTTCTTCTTCTTCTTCTTCTTCTTCTTCTTCTTCTTCTTCTTCTTCTTCTTCTTCTTCTTCGTCTTTCCCTCTTCTTCTTCTTCTTCTTCTTCTTCTTCTTCTTCTTCTTCTTCTTCTTCTTCTTCTTCTTCTTCTTCTTCTCTTCTTCTTCTTCTTCTTCTTCTTCTTCTTCTTCTTCTTCTTCTTCTTCTTCTTCTTCTTCTTCTTCTTCTTCTTCTTCTTCTTCTTCTTCTTCTTCTTCTTCTTCTTCTTCTTCTTCTTCTTCTTCTTCTTCTTCTTCTTCTTCTTCTCTTCTTCTTCTTCTTCTTCTTCTTCTTCTTCTTCTTTCTTCTTCTTCTTCTTCTTCTTCTTCTTCTTCTTCTTCTTCTTCTTCTTCTTTCTTCTTCTTCTTCTTCTTCTTCTTCTTCTTCTTCTTCTTCTTCTTCTTCTTCTTCTTCTTCTTCTTCTTCTTCTTCTTCTTCTTCTTCTTCTTCTTCTTCTTCTTTCTTCTTCTTCTTCTTCTTCTTCTTCTTCTTCTTCTTCTTCTTTCTTCTTCTTCTTCTTCTTCTTCTTCTTCTTCTTCTTTCTTCTTCTTCTTCTTCTTCTTCTTCTTCTTCTTCTTTCTTCTTCTTCTGTTGCCTTTATATCTGGAGTATCGTTTAGAAGATGAAGGTACTCGTCTTTTTGAGTTCTTTTAGCGGGCCGAAAAGTTTTTAGTTTTTTTTTTTCGTATGTAGGGAAGTTGCAGAGGGCCATATGTCTTCTCTATGGGTTGAATATTTTCTGTTACATTACTCGGTTCTTTGTCTGCTTATACTTATCGTTGGATATTGATGTGTAAGTGCGTGTGTGTGTGTGTGTGTGTGTGTGTCTGTGTGTGTCTGTGTATTTCAACTATTAGTGCTATGCATTTAGGTAAAATGCTCACATCCGTTAGCCACAAAAAAAACAACACCTTTAACTTTTATAGTCTGATTTGTAGAGTAGGGAGAGAACTAATTCGCCAAAATGCTGTATAAAAACAAGAACAAAGGGCTGAGTGACGTTATCTTCGTTTTTTCTATTGGCGCTATTCAAGAAACACAATGTCGTTATTACTAGTGTTGTTTTTTTGTAATATTTAGTTTTCAATAATATTAAGACTACTAACAAAATAAACAAACAAACAAACAAAAACAAAATAAACCCCCCCCCCCCTACCCCCGAAAAAAACCAAAACAAAAAAAAATAAAATAAAAAATAAAAAACAAACAAACAATCAAACAAACAAACAACAACAACAAACAAAAAGACACATTCGATCTCTAGCTGTACGGAAACTATATTTTAATAATTTATCAATCCAAACGTTGATCACCTGACGGAAGACAGGACTGACTGGCTCAGAGATTAATCAAAAATTATTTCACTGTTTATCACACTTACTCTCAATATGGCAACCAGCTAGATAGGTGACGCCAGGTCAGAATATTTCATAGTTTAGCTGCTGGAGTGATGAATTTTTAATATCGTGTCTCAACGACATACACAAGGAAGCGGATGGAACCGTTCCTAGGAAATATGCATGGGATCGATTTAAACGAACTTATTTTGATTCACATGATTATTATATCTGTCTCGACGTGTACATATTATTAATATGCAAGTCTGACATCCGAACGGACTTCTGGGCCTAGGTTAACATTGTTGTAATGGATAATATTGTGCGTCATATTTTGAGATTTCCATTACAACAATGAGTCCGTAAAGAATTGGGATATCAGACCTGCAGATATATGCACGTCGATCTGTCCGCGTCAGCTTCCTAAGTCAAATGTAACCGATCGTGTCAAAACGGTTATTATGTCGGGATGAAAAAAATAACACAACAAAAACTTGAGCTTGAGCTTTTATATAGCGCAATATCGACTATACGCGCTCAAAGCGCTTTACAAGGGGTCACTGGCCAACAGCACCATTTAACATTTAATTTAGGATCGGGAATGATGCCTGTTGGGCGATATTACAATTTCTTTCGGACAGAGACAACGCTGTTAACGGTCAGGTACTCATTTTACAACTGAGTAAGATGAGAGAATGGGAGTAAAGAGCCTTTTCCAAGGAATCAATTATGCACCCGAGGCTCGATCCCAGGACCTTCTGACCTGAAAGCGAGTGTCTTACCACAAGACCACATAGCCACACCTGGAACTGATGCTTAAAATTCTATTCTAAACACAATGTGGCATATTTTAGTTAAAACAATTCCATTGGTGAGAATTTGTATTTGTTTGTTTTTTTCTTTAATTTCCAATAATTTGAATTTAGTAATTTTGCGGCTTTGCGGTCTAGTGGTATGACACTCGCCTTCGGTTCGGAAGGTCCAGGGTTCGAGTCCCGCTCTCCAGGCGCAGAGTTGAGTCCTTAGAAAACGCTCATCACTCAACTTTTCTCTCTGTACTCAGGTGTCAAATGAGTTCTTGGCCGTTAACAGTGTCGAAAATATAGAGGTGCCTAAATCAGCCACTCCACAGCATCTGGGGAACAGACTCTTAGGTCATGGTCAGTTCAGCTGACATTCTCTAAGGATGTGCTCCATCGTCTGCTCTGGGCATCCACATGTATACAAGCTGATCTCAGCCAGCCCCCACTTTTTCATGCTGTTATCCCATGTTTTGCCCGTGCTCTGTTCAATGTTACCCATTCATTCCTGGAGGCTCAGTTCCGTAGGGCAGTTCTTCTCTCGGATCTTCAACGGTTTCATTTGCGTGCTTGTCCCACTCCCTCCATGTGGAAGGTCTGTATACAGCTGTATGGACAGGCTTGATTCTTTCCTCCGTCACGAAACTCTTTCTCGACTTCAGCCTATTAGAATTACTATTGTTTCTTAATTAATTTTCATTAACTTGAATTTACGGGTTCTGATCATTTTGCCTTTAAACATTATTTTCTTCAGTTGGTTTACTGGGACAAAATAACAGGTTGACGCGGTGGGTCACAAATTATATTCTAGAAAGGCGAATCTTTACGAGATGAGTAGTCCCTTTGCGACGTTTGTGGTCTAGTGGTGTGACACGAGGTTTCTGACATGTGGACCCCTGGTTTGTGTTTTGCTATGGCGGCGCAAAGGCTTGGTCCTTGGAAAAGCCTTTTTCACTCATATTCTCTCACTATACTCAGGTGTAAGACAAGTGTCTGTAAATGAGTTGTCTTTTTCGAAAACAAAAAATGCAATTGCGCCTTTCAGGTGTATTGTCTCTTCCTTCATGTTTAATATTCCTGTTGTCTTGGGACCCTCGTAAAACGCTTTGAACTATATAAATGCTTATCTTTTTGTTTTAATGCTTATCTTCCTTTTTAAAAACATCAAAATTCATGTCGATTCCAGAAAGTGTCCCTCTGTGCTTTTGTGGTCTTTTGGTGTGACATTTGACTCTGACGTGTGGGCAATTGCTTGTACCCTTTTGATCGGACGAGGTCCCGATAGCTCAGTTGGTAGAGCCTTCGCAAAGGGACCAAGATCGATCTCGGATGCAGTCTAGATTTTTTTCTGACCCTCACTGCCCACTCAGTAGTGAATGGGTAGCTGAGTCTGTTAGATTTGACGGAAACTACTTTGAAATAGACTATCGTCCTATCCTATCCAAGCAATTGCTATTGTCCGTTTCACTATATATATATATATATATATATATATATATATATATATATATATATATATATATATATAAACCGCCGGCTCCATGGGCCAAATGGTTCTGAAGGACAACATTTTTTGTTGTTGATAGGACGCTAGTGTATCGCAAAGTACTTTCCAGCACCAGATCTGACAGGCCCAGCTATCAGCCACTTGCTAAGTGGACATGAGAGTAAGATAAAAAAAGAAAGAAATAAAGAAATCTTGACCGAACCCAAAATCGATAACAGTTCCTATGCTTTTGAAGCAAGTGCTCTCGCGGCTCTATGATTTGAACCCTCTTCGAACCCGAGGACACGAGTGTCTCATTGCCACCATTGCATCAAGCACATAGAGAAAAAAACAAACAAACAAATACACTAACTCACATACACACACACACACACACACACACACACACACACACACACATACGAAGAGAAATGATATAAATCGTACACATGTATAACATTGTAAATAATATATGGAATCAACTTTTATTGTCTCTATTATTCATAAGTCTGTAACAATCTATCTACAATATTTTGCACACTCATCATCATCGTCTTCATCATCATCATCATCATCATCTCTCGTCTCCTCATAATATGTGATCCATCGTCTCAATACGGTTTCATATCGTTGTGAATTTGATGAAGAAAATGGATTTTAAATTCAAAAGTTTTATAATGTCGCTGCCTCAAAATTTTAATATCGCCTAACAGGAGTCATGTCCCGTCTTAAGTGTTGCTGTTGGCCGGGACCCCTTGTAAAGCGCTTTGAGCACGTTTAGTGGATATTGCGCTATATAAAAGCTCAATTAAAAAACAAAAAATAAAACGGTATTATATTGGGTGTGCAAGATGTCGGAACGTGACATGAACACCAAAACGATCGTAATAAATATAAATTTTTAGAGGCTATCTGTCTTCAATGAAACAAATTAGTTTAATGAAAGTCTAATATTTTTGACAACTATCCGACATCAATATCACTCCGGCAAATAACCGATTTGAGACGATGGGTCACAAATTTAAGGCGTTTGATATTATTTTAAAAAAAAACCCAACCAAACTCATCGTTCTCAAATCATGCCATTTATTTTAACTGAACGTGTATACGGTAAAAAATCGCTTTTTTAAACATCAGGGTCATCCTGACACGACGCCGTTTGAGACGATTGGTTACATATCATGAAATATTAGATCAACTATCAAGTAAATGAAAATTGTCTTTGTGATCCTAAGAGAGCGAGAGAGAGAGAGAGAGAGAGAGAGAGAGAGAGAGAGAGAGAGAGAGAGAGAGAGAGGGGGAGAGAGAGGAGAGAGGTAGAGAGAGAGAGAGAGAGATAGAGAGAGGTTATATTAATACTGTAAGTTGAGTTAATATAATATAGATAATTTATGATAAACTAGGACATTGGCGAGGGGACGTGGATGGATAACTATAACAGTTTTCAATTTGTTCTTAAAATAAAAGAATAAAAATTACTGCGACCCGGGGTCTATGTTGTAATTGATGTTAGTTGAAAGAACATATAATTGATGCCAAACCCTGTTCCCTTCTTAATAATTTGGTAGAAAGTACTTCGCCATTGAAGAGCGTCCTGTCTAAAGCAATTATTGTTTCTGTAGGGTTTCATGGAGCATGAAAAAACAAATCAAGATACACTGATGGCAGTATGCTTTGTTGTTTGCTGAGGAAATATTTTGTACGCGAATCATCAACATTAACGTTAAGAATCACCTATCTGATTCCCCCCCCCCCCACCCCTCCCCAACACACTCATCAAATGACCTTCGGCGGGGATTGAGTAAAAGCAATTTATCGCATCATCCAGTGAAAAGGATATAAAAGTATGTGGAAGGGATGGTAATAGATAAAGGGGAACTATAAAATAAAGGCAGGAAATCTCCAAGCCTTTGGGGGAGGGGGGTGGTATTTACTTCTATGGACTGAAGCGTTTTTGTTTTAAAAGCAATGCATTATAATTGATTATTAAACATTAAGTACTTATGCTCATTACAAAATCTATTTTCTCATTGTCTCCATTACAAATGCGTGACCCACAGTTTCGAAAGGAATTATGTCGAAGTGATGATGATGCTTAAAATTGAATTTATGGAAAAAAATATGAAATTCGGATTAAGTCGACACGTTTTTTTTTATTGAGTAGAATTTATATAAAACATAAAAAATTAAATAAAAATTCCCTTTATTCATCCCATAAGGGAAATTTGTCTCCATAGTCTATTCCAAGGGAAGACTGGGATAACCCAGGCGTCAGCCGCAGTGCAGCGCCGCGATTTGAACTAGGGAGAGGTGACTTGCAGAGAGCAGTGGCTGGTGATTGGACTCGGTACCTTTCGGGTACGAACCAAAGACCGTACCGCTGAACCACGCTGGCCCTAAAATAAAGTGCATTAAAACCAAAATTTCACATTTCCTATATTTTCAACTTTAAATTCACTTTTTTTTTCACTTGGACATAACACAAATTTGACACAATGAGTTACATGATATTACCGCCTACAATATGTCAATGAAATGTCAATGTTTATCACAGTCATTCATCACAATACAAAAAGAAAGGGCTCGCGCATATTGGTAGATAGATAAATAAATACTAAACGTTAATCAATATAAAATGAACAAAAATTAAGCAAAAAAAAAACAAAACAAAAACAAAACAAAAAAAAAAAAACAAAAACAAACCAAAACGGAACACGTTGCCACACAGTTAACACCATGTCCAAGGCGCTATATATTCTGCATTCACTTAATTTATCTATAATGCGGGAACACGCACGGACGGATTGTTCAATCAAAACAGATTACATCATCATCGCCTTAATAATAAAAGTTTATTTTCATAGCAAATATAAATCATTATTTTCCTCTGGTGGGAATCAACACGGGACGGAATAATAAACAATTATATTAACCAGACAACTGCCTTACTCTGGAAAGATTCCTATTTAAAAGGACGAGTATTCTGGCCAAATTTTTCAATACGTGTCTTTACAGTACGGCAGTTAACTGGCTAAAAATGTGACGGAATGTTTTCAAATCTAAATTCAAGGTATAGAATAATATTATATTGTACTAGTGAAAGAAACCCTGCAAACAGGCATAGGAACGTTCCTCCAAACAAACAAACAAACAAACAAACTAACTAAATATAATTGCACACATGACACATACGTATCAAATACGCCTTTAGAATTCTACATATAAACCGAAAAAGGAGGAGAAAAATAACCAAAACAAATTGAAACTTTAACTATAAAATTTATACCAGTCATCTTTGCATTGCAAAATTCTGACTGTGTTTTTATCTTGATATCTTGGCATTAGTCATCATATGTTATTTCTTGATATTAAAAAAAAACCCAAACCATTATTGGAAGACCAAAGAAACTAGATAGATGCAAACTTGAATTAAAATCACTGTTGTTTTTTGTACACTCTTATAATATATGTAAGGTAAAGAATAGGTGTGGGATAGCGCCGAACAGAACGCAGGAGACGTGGGGAACTGTCTGAGGACAGATGAAGACCTTATCGGTACGGTAGCACCCTTGTAGTTTCATACCTTCATGAAGGTTTACACAACTTTAAACAATGTTAAACTAGGCCCATAAGTATGTTCGGATGTCAGACCTGCTTATATGTACACGTCGATCGCTACCATTGAATACAGTGGAAGGAGATTTTTTCTTCTTCTGAGACTTATAATAAATAATCATATAAATAAATCTATAAGGTTTGTCTAAATCCTATGCAAATGAACTTCAATAAATAAGTTATTAGTACGCACGCAATGCCACACATCAAATTATTCAAGCCATATTATGACTTAGGGGACAAAAAAAGAATAAATGAAAGAAGTATCACATCATTGTCTAAAATTGCACATTGTGTTTGGTTGGAAAATGTATATAATATAATGCAATTGTGACCTTTCACCTCTATCTGGTATTAGCGCATGTCAGAATTAATTAGACGAAAGAAACTAAAAGTCTAACAGCATCAATAGTTTTTCTAAAGTTCAAGAGATCAATTCACTCTCGTCGGTGAAAGCAGTATTGTAATTAAAATTTCATATGTAAATCTTAGAAAAGAATTGACAAGTTCATTCTACGGCATAACACCGCTTAGAGACGATTGGTCACTCTTAATAACGCATTTATGGGAACATCAAATTCGCATAAGAAATAAGAAAAAGGGTTATAAGATGAAAAAATGCCCCAAATAAAACGAGGATAGAAATCAAAAAAAAAAAAAAATGATAAAAATGTTTTAATAATATAATAATAATAATAATAATAATAATAATAATAATAATAATAATAATAATAATAATAATAATAATAATAATAATAATAAAACTCTAAAGAAATCTCAAAAAATATTTTCTGGACGTCTAGGAATAATATATATAATATCGAGTGAACTAAAATTCAAAACTATCTACTAGATAATACAAATGAAACCACCGAAACAATTAAAAACACAAGGCATTTTCTTCTCTGAAATATTATTTTTAAAAAAATGTAAAACTTGTGATTTTTTTCTAGAAAGAATGAAGGTAGATGAAATGTCAACCGGCTCTTTGTTATTGCTTTTAGACTGCCAGAGAAAATTATTTATTTTCACTAAATTATCCTTATTTAGTCTATAACGCTGAAGGTGATAGAACCTTTTATCTGTTTGTTACAATTGCTTTGACGGACTGGTGAGTATTTTTCCTAACCGCATACCATCAATAATGCAGATAACTTTTTGCCAATTAAGATTTTACACCGACGGAAAGATTGTATCTATCTTCCTTTAATTAAAAATAGAAATCACAGATTTATCACAGATTTATTGACAAAATTATATAGACTTTTATTTTGAAGTTAATATTATCACATTTTGATGACTATAAATAAAACTCCATGTGAAAATAACGTTCATTTGGGCATGGAATGGTGGGATAAAATCATGTAATATTTAAGTATTATGTAACCGTATTGGTTCACCCCCCCCCCCTTTTTTTTTTTGTCTTTACCATGTTTAGTACATATTATAAAGTAGCTGATCTTAACATTACTTAGGCCTTTTTTTATGTTTGTTTTAAGACCTTCGGAAAAGGGAATTGCTAAATTATTCGCTGTATAGACAATAAACGTTTAAGAATACATAGTTTTGTGTGTTGGTTACGATTATTTTGGCGGTCAGAACTGGTGAGAATGTTACTTAACACATAGCATTGATTTCAATTGACTTGATGATCATAATGAGCCTCTAAGTACATTTTAAAGTAGTTTTATTATGACTAGAATTCACCAATCTTTAAATATATGACCTAAAGTACATAATCGACCTGTCGAGAAAAAAGGAATGGAATATCATGAATATCGATATTTTAAAACAGTATTCGGAGTTCTTGAGCACTTGGGTGATGATTTTGTAATATTATTATCATGTTGATTCGAGTAAGAGAGATAGATAGATAGATAGATAGGTAGAGAGAGAGAGAGAGAGGGAGAGAGAGAGAGAGAGAGGGAGAGAGAGGAGAGGAGTGGGGATGTGTGTGTGTGCTGAGAAAGTGAAATGAAGAGAGAGAGAATAGAGAGAGAGAGATAGTAGATAGATAGATAGATAGAGAGAGAGAGAGGAGAGAGAGAGAGAGAGAGAGAGAGAGAGAGAGAGAGAGAGAGAGAGAGGAGAGAGAGAGAGAAAGTAAATTTACTAAACTCATGATTTATTTCTTACTATTGCATCCCTCATAAAGGTCATTTACTTGTCGCTAATGGATTGTTATCGATTTACCCTTTTCGATATATTGCATAATGTATATAAAGCCTAAGTAATTGTTCTAGTATTTATCATAGTCATTGTCACATTGTACCAGTAACATTCAATAATTATAATCTGTCATTCGTGGTTAAGCTTCAGTGACCTTTTGACCCAGTCTCTCGATTACTTTATTTAAAATACACACCACTTTGATACCCCTTCCAGTTTGAATGAGCATTTATCACAATGGTTTGACATAGTGACCCATGGAATTATTACCCTGTAAAATTATACGACGTCATGAATTCTTCAATTCATTTGTGTTGTGTCAAGACTAGACTTCCTACTATATCAGCTAGCGGGCATGCACGGAAGATAGCTATGATCAAGATTCATCTACATTAATAAATGAAATAAACAATCATCAGGTATATGTAAAATGAGCTGTTAACCTTCTCCTTACCATCTACAGCAAAATAGTCATATTTGTTACGACACAATATACAGTTTTTCTTATTCAGATTTATCTTGTACTTAATTAATAAGAACATTAAAGTTGTTTTGTAGAGAGATTGTTTGAGTTTTAAAAAATCAATTTTTCTGCTGGGTAAAGATTGCCATTTATGGGAAAATACTGAAAATGATCGGTAAGGAGAGAGTCAATGCATGATTGTAAACAACAAACCAATTCACATCTAATGTCAACAAAAAGGAGAATAAAGAAAAATGTATGAATTTACAGTCTTGTGCAGGTATGCCAAAAAATTCCAACTTACGCTGTGTGAAACCATTGTGGATAATACTCACAAACTGTCGGGCTTATCGAAACTGCATTGGCCTTAGTGTATAAAATACACTTGTTAGCTAAAATGGTCAATGCATATTCTGTATATATATATATGGATGATGCCAAGTCTGCAAAGATAGATCATCATCAAGCCCTACTGCAACCTCCTCGTGGTGTCGAACGGTAACAGGTCAAGCTGGCCAACTGCAGAGGGCGACAAGAATAGGCAAACCATTCTTGTAACTTTGCCGAGTTAACTGCATGAATAAGTCCAAAAAGTTAAACGGTGACAGCGTAAAGGGGAGCATGTTTTCACGGAAGACTGCTGCCTCGCTCGGTTGGGAGCGTGATGTTCGTCAGGTCACACCGAACCGTCAGCCAGTTACTAGGCGAAATAAATTTAACAAATGTGACAAAACCAAAATTGGGACATGGAATGTCAGGACCTGTGCCCAAAAAGGAAAATAAACAACATTCTGAAAGAAATGAAACGGCTCCAAATAAATATTCTTGGCCTGGCAGAGATGAGATGGAAAGAGCAGGGAACCATGTCAAAACAAGAAAACAACATGACATATAAGATCATATGGAGTGATGGAACCTCTTTCCAAAAAGGAGTAGGGATGATCTTAGACCAAAAATCAACCAAATTTTACAAAGGGCACGTAGCAATCTCAGACAGAGTTTTGCTGGTTAAGCTAAGAGGACCTGTAGTTGACACCAATATTATTCAAGTTTATGCACCAACAGAAGAGGCGACAGATGCAGATATGACAGAGTTTTACCATTCACTAGACAAAGCAAAACGAATGTGTAAATCACAAGAAGTCCTTATGGTAATGGGGGACCTAAATGCTAAGATTGGCAGAGGCAGAGATGGTGACATAATCGGACCACATGGACTCGGAGACAGAAATGAACGAGGAAACATCTGGGCAGATTGGTGTAGAACAAATAAATTAATGATTTCAAACACCTGGTTTCAACAACACCCAAGAAGAACCTGGACATGGCAATCACCAGGGGACAGAGCAAGGAACCAGATAGACTTTATAGCAGGATCATCAAGATTCAGAAATGGCATATTAAATTGCAAAACCTACCCAGGCGCCGATGTAGACAGTGACCATGTCCCAGTTGTTTGTACAGTAAGGATAAAGTTTAAAACTATTCAGAGAACAGCTGGTAGAATAAAGAGGGATTACAGGTTATGCAAAGACAATGGCATACAAACAAAAATGAGAGAAGAATTTGAAAATGCACTCATGATACAAAGCCAAAGTGAACCTGATAACGAAAAATGTGAAAAACAATTTGATATATTCCAAAAGTGTGTCAAAGCAACTGCAGAAAAGCATTTACCAATAGCTCAAATAAACAGCAAAAAGGAATGGATGACAAATGAAATTCTAAACCTATTTGAAGAAAGACGAAAATGCAACAGAGGGTCTGCAGAATACCAAACATTGAACAACCACATTAAATCCAAATGCATCGAGGCACACGAGAACTATCTAGACTGGAAATGCTGCGAAATCGAAAGAGAATACAAACCCAACCCCCAACAAGCTCACCAAAGAATAAAAGAACTATCAGGGAAAAGGAAAAGCAAAGCAGCAAGAAGTTGTATCCAAAAAAAACAAGGGGAACTGCTATTTGAAGAACAACATATAGAAAGCCGATGGGTAGAATACATAGGCGAACTGTACAATGATCCAAATAGAAATGAACCACCACTGAAATTCAAAGAACCATTAAGCGGACCAAACATCACCAAAAGTGAAATTGAACATGCCATGGAACGAATGAGGGATGGTAAAGCAACAGGCCCTGATGAAATATCTGTAGAGGTATTAAAAAGCCTAGGAGATCTAGCAATTGATGAACTTCACATATTATTCAACAATATATACAATACTGGGAAAATTCCAGAAGATCTCTGTAACTCTATTTTCATAGCAATACCAAAGAAAGCAGGTGCAGTCAGATGCGAAAATTTTAGAACTATAAGTTTAATAAGCCACATCAACAAAATACTGTTGCGTATAATTATCAACAGGCTAAGGAATAAGATTAACCCCGAAATCGCAGAAGAACAATATGGATTCCAACCTGACAGAGGGACAAGGAACGCAATATACCTCCTCCGTGTTTTAAGTGAAAGAGCTATACAGGTTCAGACCCCACTATACCTCTGTTTTGTCGACTACAAAAAAGCTTTTGATAGAGTACGCCACGAAGAAATACTAAAACAACTGCACTCCATTGGCGCTGATGAGAAAGACCTCAGACTCATGCAAACATTATACTACACCCAGCAGGCATCTATCAAAATCGGAAACTCTACAGGAAATTCCATTCCTATTAAGAAAGGAGTCCGTCAAGGGTGTGTTGCCTCACCAGATCTGTTTAATCTATACCAAGAAACAATCATGAGGGGCATAAATAATATGGAGGGAATAAAAGTGGGAGGTCACAACATAAATAATATAAGATAAGCAGACGATACGGTACTCATTGCAACATCAGAAATCCAACTTCAAAAGATTGTTGACAAAGTGGTAGTAGATAGTGAAGCCAAGGGAATGGAAGTGAATATCACCAAAACGGAATGCATGGTAATACAGAAAAACCCCGAAAACAACAACACCTGCAATATAACGATTCACGGCGAGCAACTTACCAACGTAGAAAGTTTTAAATACCTAGGTTCAATAGTGACAACAGATGGAAGATGTAACCGAGACATACGAGCAAGAATAGCTCAAGCCAAACAGGCCTTCATGGACCTGGGAAACATTTTGAAAAACAAACAGATGTCGTTCAGGATTAGATTCCGAGTCTTGAAGTGCTACGTGTGGCCAATCTTGTTATACGGATGCGAAAGCTGGACTACAAATGCAGAAACACAAAAGAACATTGAAGCTTTTGAAATGTGGTGCTTGAGAAGGATGCAGAGAATATCGTATACTGCACACAAAACGAATGAAGAAGTGCTAAAACAAACATACCAACAAAGGAAACTAATGCCCTTAATAGTGGATCGACAACTATCCTTTTTCGGACACATAGTAAGGAAAGATAAGAATGAATACCTGGCAAGTTGTGGAAAAATAACCTGGTAAACGCGCCCGGGGGAGACAAAGAAAAACACTCATAGACCAACTGAAGGGCTTCACCAGCCTAACAATCCAAGAGCTGTTTGAAAAGGCAAGAGACAGGGAGGAATGGAGAGAGATAATTCATGCAGTATCCGAAGCCTGGACCAGGCATGGAACCTAGAAGAAGAAAGATATATATATATATATATATATATATATATATATATATATATATATATATATATATATATATATATATATTAAGATACATTTCAAGTTACCACCATTAACGCCATAAACAAAAATGAATATTACAGCTTCAAAAAAGAACAAAATACCAAACACCGAACGTTTCGGGCTCAAAATCATTCTACAGCCAACAAAAAAAAACAAAAAACAAAACAAAACAACAACAACAACAAAAATAAAAGACATAAAACATTACTGAATTCCAGATAGACGACAGAGATCTGTTACATTCATTTTTGTTTAGATATTAGTTTTTACAGCCTACAGCTTCTAGCAGTCTAGTATCACTTCGACTATCATTAACGCCACTGTTAGTTACCATATTATTATTATTCCATGCAAACGTTGAAATGATGTTAATAAATTATTATAGACATCTAGATGCAATGATTGATGGAAATAAATAGATTTTCACACCGTTATGATAATAGTTCTATCAATCCTTGACAGGAAATAAATGGCACTTGATTGAAGGATTGATGGATTGTCAAAACAGGAAGTTCGATGCTAGAATGACAATAAAAATGATTGAATATTTTAGCATAATAATATTATACAATGCTATGCAGGTTTAAAAAAAAAATCATAAAATATGTTATAGATTTGAAAACATGACCTACTTGAGGGGAAATAAATATGTTTTATAATTATTTGAATTAAAAGGGGTTAAGCTCAAAGGGTTACGTGTTCTAAATCTTGTCCAATATTGAGACTGATATAATTTATCATTTTTGTTCAATTCGTACCGACGTGTACTTATTTGCAGGTCTGAGAGCCCAAACTGTTGTAGGCCCATTGATGTAACGGGTATATTATTCTCAAACCAAAGCTCAATATCGACCGTCACAACAATGTTAAAATCTAGCTCACGATAGCATTGGGTTACCAGACCTGTTAATGAGTGCACGTCGGTTCGATGTTTTCGCCATTGCGCGCCATCGGCAAGGAGTGTAAAATAAGAAAGAGTATATTAATGATTTGATAAAAGGCAAACTATCACAGACGTTGTAACTTGCAAATCCACACAACAGTCAATTATTTTACAATTACAGACCAGAATAACAGAAATTTAAAAGCATGACTTGATGTATGATTTTTTTCTCTCAAATATTAGAGGAAAATTTTTTACTCGTATATGAAGAACTTCTCAGCAACGTTTAATATAGATTTGTTACTCTACAAGAGTAGGATGGGTTCTGCCTGGGAAGGAAAATAAGTGTCCTTTCACCTTAATCTTGTATTATAATGTTGGGGTGAAACATTTGCCAGAAAAGTAAAGGTCGAAAGGTCACCAGAATATGAATTTTAGGGTGTTGGTACAGCAGTTAGCGGGCCTGAATTAATTCTTTAAAAATCTTTAAATTTCTACCGCAGTTTCATAATATTGACGGTTCATTCAATTTCCGGAAACGCGTTCATCCAGACATAATGCCATTACGAGGCTTTAGGTCAAAGGTGTGACAATGCTAATTCGACCTTGACATTTCTACGCACAATTGACTAGTGTCCTACAGAGAGGAATCAAAATCGCGCTTGTTTTTCTTCCCAAGAGCTCAATGTTAAATCCCTGTGATGTCGTGGATTTGGATATTTTATGCCCAGAGCTTATTTCAAACAATGCAATAGCCTTGAAAGAACCATATTATCATGTCGTTGACACATCACATTCTTCACTTTCGCATTTGTTTGGAAGTTTTTAGAATAAATAGTTAAGCCATTAATTCACCCAGTAAACCCAGTATGGAGTATGGAGATGACAATGGGATGAAATGTGGATAAAAAGTGAAAGCCTAATAAATGAATCGTATGTTATATATACATTAACACGAGTTTAAATTAATCTCATAATTGAGGACTGGGAATATTGTCAATATCAAACAAATTATCTAGATCAAAATTCCCACTTGAAAAATTCCCACTTGCACCCAAGTTCAAGCCTTCCCCCCACATGGCGTCCCCGCCGTGCTCCGATTCAGGAGACGGGGGCACAGGCGTGTTCAAGCCACTGTTGTGGTCATTGTGGTTGTGTACGTTGTGATTATTGTTGTTGGCGTCCGTGTTCCACCATTCCGGAGGACGTATCGTGGTTCCCTGGACCGTCAAATCCAGCGGGTCGTTTGTTTGAAAGTCGACCGGTAAATCCATAGCAAAGTCTGTTTGAGAAAATAAATCGTCGAGACCCAAGTCGTCCGAATTCGTTTCGGAGCTCGGCGGACTCATTGCCATAAAAGGGGAGTTCTCAGCTTCATCGAGAATAACTTCCGTTTTAACGGTTCGGCCTCCAATGTCAATGTCTTGACTCAAAATGGACGTCCAGTTGAAATCCCCTTTCAAGGCCAGATTCTTATCGTCGTCATCATCGTCCATGCTGAGTTCCGCTAAGGAACCGTTGCTTAACAATTTGTCTTCACGTGCACTACACTTCATGCCGGAAATGGACGGGAAATCGTCGTCGTCCAATTTGTATCGCTTTGGTGGGGGAGAGGGAATGACGTCGCGGCTATTCCGCCTCTTTTTGAACACGCCGTTTTCGACCATATCCCCGTAGTCTGGGTTGATACGCCAGAATCCGCCTTTCCCCGGCTCATCTTTCCGTCTGGCTACTTTTTCAAAACATTTGTTGAGGGAGAGGTTGTGACGAATGGAGTTCTGAAATAAAAGGAAAGAGATAACGTTATAATATTTTATCTGAGATAATAAATGGAAGATCATTTTCTGATATTGGACCTAGCTTTATTTAGGGCTGGAGTTTACCGGGCGTATCATGTTGCGTGACACACTGGCTTGCTGAATAGGTCTGGGAAGGAGTTTTCCTTTTTTTTTTTAAATACACAAAGTTCATTATTTGTAAGTGAAGAAGAGATTTTACCGATTGAGTTACAAAATCCCTTGCGTGCTGTTATGTTTTTCATAGCCAGGTGATGGGTGTTTCTAGACGCTCGGAGACTAAAACTATTTTTTAAAGCATTTCTCAGTACAAAGATCATTGAAGTACGATCTCAGTAGAACCCTAGTTTAATGTGTTATTGTATACAGTCACGACAATGAGAACGCCAAAGAAATACATGTGGACGGGAACAGCCTTTTAATATTAAATGTAACTTCCCCAAGGGAAATCCGCAGTGTTATCAAGAATATCGGTCGGACGTCACAACAAATCAATGACTCATACTCTTGACCGATGGGTTTTCCCCCGTAATGAAGACTTTCTCTTACAATCTAAATTAATTACTATGACCCCAGCTTGTCAAAGTGTTCCAAAGTTCAGACTTCATTTATGTCTTGTAGAATTTGGTTTCAAGGCCAAATTACATTTAGATCATTTTGACTCGATTTCCTTCACCCATCTCAGCCCGATATAACACTATTTTGCTGTTGTAAAAAGTAATTTTCTCTATTTCAGCCACCGATTTACCACTGCTATGTAACGTCTGGTCACATTTTAACGGAGAAAAATAAACATTATCCAATAGCAATCTCCACGCATCATTTAACTGTCATCTGTCATCGGGTTATATAATTGCATCAATATGTTGTCAATTATTTCAAATCCATTTTGACGGCTACGTTTGTTTTGATCGCAGGCCATAAATGGGTTAGTTACTATCAATCGTCTTTTTAACTCACTCACATTTTTTTTAAAAATGCTCACGACAGCAACTACTTTCACATACAATCCCTCCTAATAATATAGCAGTACCAACGAACTTGACTCGGATACACATGTTGAGTTTCTAGTGGGAGTCTTTTGTTGTTGTTTTTGTCCTCCTTCCTTCACGTCGAGAGCAGCGTGATCAAGCGTATCGGAATGTCTATGAATGATTGATTTCTGATCGATACCCAGTGATGATTGGCCGACTTGGCCCCTGCAACAAGTCCCAACACGGATCACGATACTTTGACGTTACAAAACTCGAAAGGAGTGTCTTGAATGAATAAATAATCATTGGACTGGAGGCAGGACTAGGAATTTCATTTCTCTCTCTCTCTCTCTCTCTCTCTCTCTCTCTCTCTCTTCTTCTCTCTCTCTCTTCTATCTATCTATCTATCTATCTATCTATCTATCTATCTATCTATCTATCTATCTATCTATCTATCTATCTATCTATCTATCTATCTATCTATCTATCTATCTATCTAATTATCTATATATCTATTCATCCATCCATCTATCATCTATCTTTCTATCAACACGATCGTAATATAACAAGCAACAGTTAATCAAATGTCCAGTTTAAATATTATATTTTTTCACCACATCTCTTTCATTTCTTAACACCTCTCTCTCTCTCTCTCTCTCTCTCTCTCTCTCTCTCTCTCTCTCTCTCTACTCTCATTCTCTCTCTCTCTCTTTCTTTCTTACTTTACCCCCTCTCCCACTCTTTCAATTTCTTTTGTTCTCTCCTCACAAACATTCTGCCTTTACTGCCTACTCTTTTTTCTCTCCTAACAGCCTATTCATTTTCTCTTATCTCGTACATCTTGGCTCTACACAACATCAATCAATTTTTCATGAGGTGGTTCTGATATAATTAAGGAACAAAGACAAAAAAAAAAAAAAACGACTATTCAGCAAGGACTTTTCTTTAAAGAAGTTGTTATTTGTCACTCAATACCTCAAAATAGAAAGAATTATGTCGTTGAGTTGGTTGGTTTAGATATTAAATTGCGGCTATGTGGTCTTGTAGTATGACACTTCCTTTTGGATCGGAAGTTCCTGGGTATGGTTGAGTCCTTGGAAAAGGCTCTGTACTAACATTCTCTCACCGTACTCAGGTGTAAAATGAGTACCTGACCGTTAACAGCGCTGTCTGTCCGAAAAAAAGTAATATCGCCTAACAGGCGTCAGGTCCCGTCCAACATGTTAAGTGTTGCTGTTGGCCAGGGACCCTCTGTAAAGCGCTTTGAACACGTTTAGTGGATATTGCGCTATATAATAGCTCAATTGTTTGTTGTTTAAATTGGAATTGGAGAGGTCAGAATAAAAAACCCCAACTCGATTGCACCCGTGGGATCTATCCTGTGACAATAGTCACATTTAAATCGTATGGAGATTGCTTTGCCAGACATTTATAGAATAATTGGTAATCTTATGAATAATAACTAGCCCATAGGTGGGCGAAGTGGCCGAGTGGTTGAGGTATGTGCTGTGACCCTGAAGATCCCGGGTTCGGGCCCCGCTTCAGGCACTTTCGTTTTTTTTCCTTGGGCAAGATTATTAACCCCCAATTGCTCACTTGGACAACATGGGTGGTTGGTTCCTGTTGACATCAGACATCTTGTTTGATGAATTATCTTGGTATATTCCTTCATGGAATGCCTAGGCAACGATATCTTGTGACGTCGTGGCGGAAGGACCTAAAGCAGCCCATAGATCCTGTTCCACCATTTTAGACGTCAGTCTATTTTGTTTTTCCTGCACACTGTACAACAACTAGGGTCAATACACGCATCATTGATTGAGGACAATAGTAGAATCACTGGTGGAACCAAATTGCTTTGATAGGCGAGTCATGTAGTACCACCCCTATGTCCGAAGTCCTAGGAAATAAATAGGTTCTATTGTTCTTCTTGTACTTGCCAAGTAACGGAAGTAATTCTGCCACACACTGACAAAAATCTTTTTTTTTTTTAAAGTTTCGCCAATTTTGGCCAAATGTTATTTCAAGTCAATCAATTAAATTGAACCAATAACTGTTTTTAAAAAATCTAAAAGTAAGAGTTTTTAAAATTCTCGGATATAGAAAGTTTAAATAAGTTTGGGGTCATATTTTTTAATCACTTTTTATTTATTTATATCTAGTATCTAAAAGTTCACTGGCCAAAATTAAAACGGCAATTGATCAGTGTCAGCAGAATTGGGCTGAATAAAAAAAAAATAACACGGCCAGAGAATAGGTCACATCATGGCGGGGTGGTTTGGAAATAAAACAATAATATGAAATCAAGCAATTTTAGGAGCGGTCCCTCCCCCCCCCCCCCTCTCGAGCCTCTGATATAAAGCAGATTTTATATTAACATAGCATAAAACAAGCACAAGAGTTTAACGACCTATCAGGTGTTGACCAGCTCGATAAATCAATGTGTTAAACATTTTTTTCCTCAAAAACAAAAAGGGTTTTATTTAATGGGTTTTCTTCAAAATAATAATATGTATCCTAGTGTCAATAAATGTGAATAAATGTATAAATTGTGAATAAATTAAGAGAGTTTTGCTGCTGACACCGGGATAAACACCGTATTCAAGAGCCGCATGATTTTGAGTGGACACTTTACTCAATTGTTGCCATGGATTGCAATTGTTGTTTATTTGATTATTTTATACACACATACGAAACTCTCTCTATATCTATCTTTCACATATATACACACACACATACACAAACAAAACATACTTAAACACACACACACACATACATACATACACCTATCTACTCGTACCTACCTACATGCATACATATATACATACACGTACCACACACACACACACAAACACACAAACACACACACACACACACACATACATACATATTCACATACACGCACGCAGCTCAGAATATATTCAAAGCTTTTAAAGAATAACGAAACTGATGATTTTTTTTTCAATACTCCCAAATCATCGTTATTTTTTTCAAAATCATATTTGTAAGAAACAAAATGCACTGTTTTATTTATTTTTGAAATTTATTTTCAATTGTTTGGCAGCACAACTATCTTGACTTAGAGAAGAACATATGATCCCCAGTTGTCAATTCAAAAAGGAAAAAAAAAACAACAAAAAAACCCAAACCAAAACAGAATAAAAACAATACAAAACAAAAACCATGTCTCCTTTCTTCTCCCAACATTGTCAAAAACAAAACAAAAAAAAAAACAAACTCCAAAAATATACAAAAGAAACAAAAACAAAAACAAACAGAAATCGTTTGTCAAACATATTTTTGTATAAATCCGTAGGACTGATCCATACACCACGAGTTGAAAGACGTTCAAAGACTTAAATCTCACTACACATTCAAAGACTTAAATCTCACTACACATTCAAAGACTTAAATCTCACTATACATTCAAAGACTGAAATCTCACTACACATTCAAAGACTTAAATCTCACTACACAGTCAAAGACTTAAATCTCACTAAACATTCAAAGACTTAAATCTCACTATACATTCAAAGACTGAAATCTCACTACACAGTCAAAGACTTAAATCTCACTAAACATTCAAAGACTGAAATCTCACTATACATTCAAAGACTGAAATCTCACTACACATACTAACCTGCCAACTGGGATCTGTGAGCCTGTAGTACATGAAATTGTCTGTAATCCAGTTATAAATGGAGGATAGGGTGATTTTGTTCTTTTTGGTGGCCTTCATGGCCATGCATATAAGAGAAGCATAGGAATACGGGGGTTTGACGAATGGGTTTGATTTGTAGTCTATGGAATCGGGAGAAGACCCGCAGGAGGGCGCCATGTCCCCCACTTGTATTCGGGGTTCCATTTTGGACGACTGTAGGTGTAGGAGAGGGGGAGGAGATTCTGGGGGTTCTGTTGGATGAAATAAGGGGTACAATGTAGATATATATAAATGCAGGATACTGTGCATGGAAACTTGATGGATGAAATTAAACATCATATCTGTATCATAATCATTCATATCTAAGTTCAGTGAACGCTTTAGATCTTATCAGTTGTTTTCTTGACATAATATCATATATTTTTATTTTTAAAACAACATGCATTCGGCCTTTTATAATAGTAAGACACAGTTATGGTGTCATATATCAGATATGGTGGAAGGGAGGGGGGGGGGGGGCATTTGAAATTTTATTTCTTGTCTAAATGAGGACCGGAGAACATCTACAAAGCAATGCGTGTGGCTATACTATGTGGTCTTGTGGTATGACACTCGCTTTCGGATTGGAAGGTCCTGGGTTCGAGTCTCGCTCGGCGCATAGTTGGGTCCTTGGAAAAGGCTCTTTACTCACATTCTCTCACCGTATCCATGTGTAAAATAAGTACCTGACCGTTAACAGCGTTGTATCTGTCCGAAAAAAAATTGTAATATCGCCTAACAGGCGTCATGTCACGTCCCACATGTTACGTGTTGCTGTTAACCCACTGTAAAGCGCTCTGAGCGCATTCAGTGGATACTGCGCCGTATAAAACTACAAGTTTTAAGTTTCTGTCTACAAAGCAATGGGAGACCTCGCGGGTGTCGTGACCAGGGTTCAAGGTTGAGACCTCGTTTTAAGGCAAATGCAAGTTAGTCGCGTTAATCTCTATTTTTTTTATTTGTTGCTTCTACTTGATTTTAAGAATTAAGTACTCAGGGTTTGAAAGTAATACTTTTTTTTTTCCGTATACAAACTTGCACAAATGTCACCTAAGCATAGCGACTACTTGCAATTTAAAATCGACACCAAAACTTCAATTCAGTCATCTAACATAATTTACCCTTCTCATGAAGTAACATTTCATACAGGAATAATAGTTTCAATTTCTATAACAACCAGATCTCATTGCATCGTTACTGTCCAATTATCAAATACACCAACCTTGTTTAATGAAATTTCTGTTATTGTCTAGCGTTAAACAGGGACTGGTAGTTTGTCTGGGCTGGGTAATCTCCGATACTTTCAGGTTTTGCAACCAGCCTAAACTGGTGAGACTGTCATCCAGATTGCAGCCACCACCCTGAATGTTGTTGTTGTTGTTGTCTTGGGGATGCTGCGCAAGCCAGTTCTGCTGGAAGCGTCTGGCCAGCGACGCCGAAGAGGAGGCGGTCGACATTTTGCTGTATTGGTGGGAGCCAGCAACTGGCGTCCCGTAGATGACCGGGACCTTCAGTTTGACGGTTTGGGGTTTCCACTGGATGAAATGGTCAGAAGATTGGCGTATGCGAGATATGGCTCGATGGGGATGTTTGGATGTGAGGGGTGAGGTGGTGGATTACGTCTTATCTCTGTTGACTTTGATGAATAAGAAGGTTTTCTTAGAATGACAATGACACGAGCATTGAGTTCACTCCTTGTAAAATGAGTTGAATGTGAATGTGTTGGTTATTGTGATGTCATCTGTTGAGGAAAATGAAAATTGAAACCTTTGAATTCCATAAGTGAACCAAAAAAAAACAAAAAAACTCCCAAAAACAACAACAAAAAAAACAAAACAAAGAAAAACAAAACAAAAACAAACAACAAAGAACAAACAAAAAAAAAACAAAAAAAAAAAACAAAAAACAATAAATAGATAAATAAATAAATAAATAAATAAATAAATAAATGAGCAAAAGAGTATAAAATTTTAGAGTAAGTATTCTCTAAAACACAAATAGATATTTAAACATGTGAAAAAAAAGATCGTAAACGAGGGGCCTCACGGAAAGATTGCAAACTAAATATCTTAGTTACGTTCTGTTATTTATTGGCCCAACATTTTCGGAGAAATTGCGATAAATATAGAGTTTTAAAACTGATATCGATTAACCAGCAGAACAATCTCTAAAGAATATAGGATTGCCTAGGAAAGCTTCGGGGAAAAAAATCAGTCATGTCATAGATAGCCGTGTTATTTCTTTTCTTATTCCAGTCTGTCATTCAGATGAGATTCTCTGGAAATATGGTTCATCTTACACGATAACAATCTCAGATAAAAAATGTAATATCATTTTAATCTGTATCAAATCTTGATAAAATCCTATTGTGTGTACATGATTTCCACCTTTAATGTATTTAAGTGTTGTCGGCTCCATAATAATATTAGTGTATAATGTATTGTTGTCATTGCTTAGAGACGCCGGGTTTTATCGGCTTGTCCAAACACTAATTTATCATAACGTATTGTTATTACAATTTTGAGAACCCTGCATATCAGGTTATATAGTGGGGAGTTGGGTGTGTGTGTCTGTGGGTGGCGGTTGGGGGGGGGGGGGGTGAGGAGGTTGCACTATCCTCTAGAAGACAAGTCGTTGAAATTCAAGCCCTGCTTTCTACACATGGTTTATTTATTTTTTTTTTTTTTGCTCTGACAAGAAAACTAATTGTTATTTACCGACTTACTGTCCCTGCGCGGTGTTTGACATGTAGCGTCGAAAAAGGTCTTATTCATACCGGCGGGATGGCCCAGTGGATAAAACATTTTACTAGAAAAAAATAGTTTAGGGTACCCAGATTAAAACCCCTCTAACGTTTTTCCACTGTTTCCCCATATGAGCAATAAACTAGCCATATTTGCTATCTGTTTACGTTCTGGTGATGACGCTTGAAACTCCCCCCGCCCCCCCCCCCCCCCCCCCCCCCCAAAAAAAAATAAATGACCAAAAGGAAAATTAATTCCCAATTAAAATGAAAAAAAAAGGATATTTGTTTATATTAAATTATATATATATAATAAATGTAAAAATATATTATACTATAATCAATAAACTATACATTACATAATACATACATAATACATACATAATACATATACATAATATAATACATAATACATACTCATACATACATCATACATACATACATACATACTACATACATACATACATACATACACATACATACATACATACATACATACATACATACATACATACACATACATACATACATACATACATACATACATACATACATACATACATACATACATACATACACATACATACATACATACATACATACACATACATACATACATACATCATACATACATACATACATACACATACATACATACATACTAAATACATACATACACTACATACATACATACATACATCATACATACATAAACATACATACATACATACATACATACATACATACATACATACATACAACATACATACATACATACATCAAACATACATACATACATACATACATACATACATACATACATACATACTACTACATATAATACATATAATATATAATAATATAATATATATATATATATATATATATATATATATATATATATATATATATATATATATATATATATATAATATATATATCAATGTTTGTGGTTAATAGATCGATATTTGTCACCAGAATCTTACGTACTTGCGTTCCTTACAACGAAAATGATATTGATTTGTCTGATTCCGGTGTTTTAATGAGAAAGACTGAAAGGCGGTCACCCAAGACAATGATAATTGCCGATAAAACGATCAAAATCATAAACAAACACACCGACAAACAATGCTCCTCATATATGATTACTTTACATTGTGCATTTTTACTACGTAAATATAACAGTTTTATGGTTATTAAACGTGTAAAAGTACGCATACCCACATACATTCTCGCACGATCATGCACACACAACAAAATGAAATACAATGGTTCTGATGCTATTACTGGCGTAATCAGCAAAAGAAAAAACAACAGGTATTTAAAATTTAAAATTTTGGCCATAAAACTCGTCCATATATCGTTCGATTAAAATAACCCTCATCTTGGCAACATTTTCGCGAAGTCCCAGGTTTGAGAGTTGTTTTTTTTTTAATTTTTAATATTTTTTTAAAGCAAAGATAAGAGTCATTTTAATAATCGGTCGATATTCAAAGGACGAGTTTACCGGCCAAAATTTGATATACGTCTTTTCTTCATAGTACGGCAAATTATTATTTTAAAGAGTGTGTGAAATGCAGGGGCCTATTCAGTTTGACATGTAATTTGTTGAACTAATGTGCAGAGAAAATGTTATGTATTTTTTTCCGTTTGAAAGCCCTGGGCATAATATAATATTCTTTTTATAAAATAATATAATGCCATGTCTATTATCAATGTTTACTTTTTCTCCTTTGTAAATTATTGACAAGGAGCGTTTTCGATTGTTGTTGCTATAACAGCAGACAATACAAGATACTAACAATATCGCGTTGCTAACTCTTCTATTATTATTATTATTATTATTATTATTATTATTATTATTATTATTATTATTATTATTATTATATATTATTATTATTATTATTATTTTATTATTATTATTATTATTATATATTATTATTATTATTATTATTATTATTATTATTATTTTATTTTATTTATTATTATTATTATTATTTTATTTTTCTTCTCTTCTCTTCTTCTTCTTTTTTCTTCTTCTTCTTTTTACTTCTTCTTCTTCTTCTTCTTCTTCTTCTTCTTCTTCTTCTTCTTCTTCTTCTTCTTCTCTTTCTCCTGCTCAGGAAATATTTGCGAGGTTGCAACAACTTAGATTAAAATATTTTCATTCGTACATTATCAAGATCAAAACGGCAATGCTTGAAGATCAGGGAAAAAAGTTGCCAATAAAAGAAAATTAAACAGAAAAAATATAAAGGGTAAATGTAAAAAGAAAGCTTCGACTTTATACAAAACTTATAGACAATACATTTGGAAATCTACGGACATCCCATTATCTACAATAATCTATGCGAGTGGCGAATAGCGAATCGGATAAACATAAAGAGTTGTGCTGCTGTTAAACCGTCATAGCCTTTAGGTTCCTTATAGAGTGAAATTGACAATAGCAATTATTTGCTACCTTTTGGATAGGACGCTAGTCTATCGCAAAGTACTTTCCGTCAGATCTAACACTGCTGGGTGGACAGAGGGGAAGGAGGGGGGGGGGGGGGGGTTGAAAAATAAAGAGTGTCGACATCACCCAGGTTCGATCTTAAAATCCTTTGCATGTGAACGTGTGATATACCAACTGGGCTATCGGGTCCCAACTATACTACAGACATTTGAGATCGAAGTTGCCTTATTTCTTAACATAGAGTCTAGCTTACATTGGAAAGTCTCAAAGATTATTTTGAATTCACAAAATTCACCACTATCAATGACGTATTGGAAGTCATGTTTACCACCACTGAACTAAGTTGACCTCTATATCATTATACCGATCGAGTCGATTCTATTATTATCATCAAGTTACCTGGACGCTTTTTACCGTCCTCTGCCCAGCTCGGCTATTTGCAGGGTCTATGGAGGGCATGTTTGAATATCATAATTATTGTCCATGTACGTAGGTTACCGGCCATGTCAATATTTAGAGTACCTGGCTGTGGTTATGGCCTTACGTCACATTGATAGACTCCAAGACCCACAGTGAAGTGAGAAGAAGTCTTTTTTTTCTAGTTTCCAAAACAATGGAGTCGGGAGTTTTTCCTATAGATAGGACGAAGATGACGACACTCGGGTCTTTGTTGTTGTTTTTCGTCATCCGCGTTTATGAGTAATTCTCACTAAATTGTATTAACCAGACTATAAACGTTTAAGGTTAGACATAGCTTTGTGTACTGGTGCACGCTCGGATTGCAACACACATTTTGGCTTCTCCCGAGGTTACACACAGTTTTGTGTACTGGTGCGATTGATCTGGCAGAATAACCAGGGTGAGTATTTTAAATAATAGCATGGCATCAATTTTTATTTAAAAAACACCCCCCCCCCAAATTAATAACCCCCAAAAATTGAGCTTCTATATAGCGCAAAATCCACTAAAGTGCTCAAAGCGCTTTACAGGGGGTCACTACAGCCACACTTAACGTGTAGAACGAGACATGACGCCTGTTACGCGATATTGCAAATATTTTTTTCGGACAGAGACAACGCTTTTAACTACCAGGTACT